>NC_081549.1:12019997-12093295 GCF_901000735.1 Corylus avellana
TTGATGAAAGTATTT
Source organism: Corylus avellana (assembly GCF_901000735.1). Lineage (NCBI taxonomy): Eukaryota > Viridiplantae > Streptophyta > Magnoliopsida > Fagales > Betulaceae > Corylus > Corylus avellana. The sequence goes on from NC_081549.1 coordinate 12,020,013, forward strand.
TCTGAATGTTGAATTTGTCCCACCAGCGGACATATCTATTTCTTCTGCAAATTCCTTGATCAACGGCATAATCCTATTTGAAAAGCCATGGGATTTTATATTTCTTTGCCATATGGAGCAAGGAAGGAAATTGACTTTCTGCTTCATTAACTCTGTAGGCTGTAGAGAATTGCTATAATGCATCTGCAAGTTCTAGGAGTAAAATCTCAGGAATAATCCCATGACTTTGCCACCATCTGTTGAACCAAATAAGGAGTTGACTGCTGGAGTTGTTATCAAAACAAAGATACCTAGAATGATTGTTATTATTGTTTTGATAAAGAAGTACTTTTGACCATGCTTCATTGTAATCATAGTAGTTGTATTGAACTTGGTGGCCCTGCAAAACTTTGAGATTAGTTGGGTGACCCCATTCTTTTGCTGAAATGATCTTTGTGATATACATTTTATCAAAGATTATTCTTTTCTGTTCTTGATCAAATTTGTCTGGGACAGAGTCTTTGGTAATTGATGCTATTTGGAGTAAAATGTCTCTGTAGAAATTGATGGATTTAGATGGGTGAAATGGAATGAAATTCCATTTAGGAGGGAAATAATTCTTTACAAGATCCAAAGGATTCTTGAGATGATGCTGGTCATGTTCTACAAAAAACAGGTTAGCTATATAGGTTTTTTGGACAAACCTAGATCTATTGGTATGGGTAATTGGCTGGTTGTATAGAATTTTTGCTGCTGTATGAGTTTTGAAGAGTTCTGTTGGGTAGAGATAACGGTCGCTGTAGGACATTCTACCAACTGGTAAGGGTCCAGATGACTTGGGGATGCTAAAGTGGATGAAAAAGTAAGTCTTGGGGAACCAAGAACCTGAAACTTGTTTAACATGTTAATAGGTGAACATGTGTCCTAGGGATTTACGTTGCCTGGGCTCAGAACTATATGGTGACTTGGTTGTGACTTGATGGAAGGTGTTTTATTTTTGTTTTTACTGGATTGTGGCTTTTCAGCCATATTCTTCTTCATTAACTATATCAAGTAAAGAAGGTAAACTAGATCTAAAGCTCACAGAAGAAGTGGATCTAAACAACCTAGACATCATTCAAAATATATGTTAAGAACAAGACAACAAAATTGCAGACTTTCTACTTCCGAATGCTTTAGTTTAACTGGTCTTTAAGTGTTCTGGAATAGCTATTTGTGTGTCCTACTGTGTGTCCTCCCGACTTACAAGCCTACCTAGCCTAACTGCGTTGACGGCACATTGATGGCACAAAGCGTACATCCCGTAGAACCCAAAGATTTTGCTAAAGATAACATCTGAAAATATACTTGTTTGACAATTCTATTTTTTGGAATTAACAAATATATGAACTGATATCTAGATGAACAGACCTACTAATGGCTCTGATACCAAGAGGGGACTCTTCAGAGCCATTAGTAGATATGTTCCCTCGTGGTATATATATATATTGACATGTCAGCATAAGAGGGGAAGGGAGATTCAAATTAGTGATCCCCGCTTCATTAGACGTGATCTCAGCCAATAGCTGATTGAGCTACCTCTTAGGGACCACTATATCATAATTATATACACATTAAGCACAAATTCAAATTATAGTCACATAATGTCATATAACTTATAAGTATACAAATTCATACTAATACAATGATTAAGTATTACTTAATATTAAACTATCTAAACATTTTTAATTATACTTAGATACAACCTTTGGATCATTGGAATGATTCATATACTTAATCATAATATCAATATAATATGATCATATTGTCTAAGTATTATCATATGAATCTAAGAATTTGGATAAATATAATTCATAATTATCACAAATTATAGTTCAAAAATTTGCTTGTTACAATCACAATTAGGAAGTATCATTACAATTTAGATCATATGAATTAACATTGAAATTTGTATCACATAATCATGTGATCATATGATCTAACATATGATCATAGGGTATAACATTGTGTCATATAATGATTATATCATATGATATAATCGTAGGGTATAAGCCATATGTAATATGAATATGATCAATTGATTATATAATATAAGTATTATCATTAGATACTTGGACATCATGATGCAGATCAGCAAGCTTGTCTGCAGCCCGTCCGGACAGTTGCAAACCCGAGAGCCTCACCTGAAGTCGTCGTCCGGAGATCGTTCGGACGCCTATGTTATTTTCATGTTTTATTAAGATTCACACTGATGACTTTTACTAAAAGGTTTATATCTAGAGTTTCAAACTTCTAATGGAGGAAAGCTTTGTGGCGTTGGAAAACTAACTCAAGGATCTACAAAATTATGTTTCACGAGGTTTGACTAATTCAGATGTTTACTAGGTCAAAACGGGCTGCAAAGAGAAGACTAGAAAGTTGGGCAGAAATGTTCGTGTTCAATCTCATCCAGACGAGATTGCAGCTGAGGAGCAACCAGAGAGGCTCGTCCACAACCACGTCCATATGAGATTACAGATGAGCTATGTAGCTTTTCATGGTTTTCACGTTTTACATACGTGGCCGTCCGGACGGACTTAAGTGCCGTCTAGATGGACACCGTAAAGTTTCAATTTCATTTAATTTCATATTATTTATGTGTTTATTTAGGATTAGAAGTCTAGGGCCTATATATACATGCTCTATAGACCCTAGAACGTAGATTTAGATTATTATTGAGTTTGTTTAATAAGAATTACTCAAAGTTGAGTTTCTTCTTTGCTTTCCTTCAAAACCTAGAGATTATTTAGTTTTTTCAAGAAGATTTATTAGATCCTTTGATAGAATCAAGATCTAGAAATACCTATCTGCTGCTTAATGTTGTTATTCGCTGCAGCCCACTAGGTCTAGGCCGGATCAATTAGTATCAAAGCCCAAGTACTTTCCATGAATGGAAAGGGCAACCATTGTGCAGACATGAACAAAGTGTGCGTGCACACAGAGGCAGCACGTAAGGAGCAATCGGCAATTTGTTTGCGACACATGGGTGGTGGGCCTAACGATTGTCGTCGCCAACCAAGACCGTGTCACACGAAGGCGGAAGGCAAATCTATCGCTGAACATTGGCAAAGGCTATGAGGGATCAAATCGAAGCCCTCGCTACCCGATTATCCAACATGGGTGGTCACAATGGGAATGGATCCGGAAACCCTTTTGCGAAGTGCTAAACGCACGGACGTCAACACCTTGTTTATGCTTATGCCAATCGGTGGGTGAATGGGTTCAAACACAATATACCGGAATTCCAAGGTTGCTTGCAATCCGAAGAGTTCCTTGCAACAGAGAAAATAGAAAAAATCGACAAAAAGAAGGTGCCTAGAAAGGCGGCGGAGATTAGGAATCAATCGGTTGTGGGTGAAGAAGATGGATTTATTGAGGAAGATTGCTTGGTAGATTTGGCATCACCACCAATCTATGACACCTATCCCGATGAAGAGGTGAGTTCTATACATCAAGTGCATGATGAAAGCCCTAAAATAGAAGTCTTTGATTTGGAAGTTGATTTCCTTGGAGTAGATGCTATCTTGTCAAAGACTTCTAACCAAAGTTGTGATGAGATCCATGGGGCTTAGACCACTTTTTTATCAAAGAGTGAAGGGGTCTTTGTGAGTACTTTGGGAATTCTCATGGCATGAAGAAGGGCAAGGCACGAGAAAAGCATTGCAAGTCTACACGGCAAGGTGAGGTGTGGGGCCTTCAACATAATTGTCGCAGTCTGCTGATGATTAGGGCCATCACGTATATTATGGGGTGTGTCCATGTTGTGATTTTGAGGAGAGGAGAATGAAATGAGTTGACGGGGCATATGAAAGACCGTGGAAAACTGGCCGAATTCGAGGTCGAAATCCCTCCAATCTGGGGAGAATGATGCAGATCAGCAAGCTCGTCTGCAGCCCATCCGGATGGTTGCAAACCCGAGAGCCTTGTCTAGAGTCCTTGTCCGGAGACCGTCCACACGCCTATGTTATTTTCGTGTTTTATTAAAATTCGCACCTAATGACTTTTACTAAAAATTTCATATCTAAAGTTTCATACCTCATATGGAAGCAAGCTTTATGGCGTTGGAAAGTTAACTTAGAGATCTACAAAGTCATATTTCACGTGCTTTGGCTAATTCGGATGTTTACTAGGTCAAAATGGGCTGTGAATAGAAGACTAGAAAGTTGGGCAGAAATGTTCGTGTGCAATCTCGTCCGGACGAGATTGCAGACAAGCTCCGTAGCTTTTCATGGTTTTCACGTTTTACGTACGTGGCCATCCAGACGGAACTTAGAACTTAGAACTTAGAAATTAAATTAAATTTCATTTAATTTTGTATTATTTATGTGTTTATTTAGGATTAGAAGTCTAGGGCCTATATATACATGCTCTTTAGACCCTAAAACTTAAATTTAAATTATTATTGAGTTTGTTTAATAAAAATTACTCAGAGTTGAGTTTCTTTTTTGTTTTCCTTCAAAACCTAGAGAGTATTTAGCTTTTCAAGAAGATTTCTTAGCCTTTGATAGAATTAAGATGTAGAAATATCTATCCGCTGCTTAATGTTGTTATTCGCTGTAGCTCACTAAGTCTACACTGCATCACATCATTAGATCACATTTTACATGATCTAAGATAATATGAATTATGAGATCATATGAATCATGATAATACTTAGATAATAATCATAATATGATCATATAATTCAAGTATTACTATTAGATCATTAAGAGTTTGGATAAATATGATTCATGAATCATAATTCACATTTCTTATTTATTATAGATAATCTCATTGGACATGATTCATAATTCATAAATCATAAGTATAATATTATAGCCTCATAATCATATGATACATTGTGCCATATGATCATTTAATCATTAGACATTTGAATCATTTGATTATAAGATATAACATTGTGCAATTTAATCGTTATACTATATGAGTATAATCATGTAATCTAATATACTTATAGATTGTTGGATCACACGATCTATGATTATATGATCATATTAGTCCCAAATTAAGTTATATCATTTAAGTTATAAATATTTTCATTAAGTACTTAGGAATAATTAGATCACATGATCTATTTGCATGAAAGTTAGTTGGGAGTGTTACATAATATTGTTGGATGAATTTTGAATAGAATTATATTAGTTAATTTAGTTGTATATATTTTTATTTCTTAAAGATTAGACAGTCGTATTTCAATCTGACTATTTTATTTATTTATTTAAAGATGAGACAGTCAGATTTTGATCTAACAATCTTTTTTTTTTTTAAGATCGGGCGGTCAAATTTTGATATGACCATCTGATCTAATGATCGAACGGTCAGATTTTGATCTGATCATCTAATTTATTTATTTTAAAATATCAGAGGGTCAGATGGTTGAACTTCGATTTGGCTACATGATCTTTTTTATTTTTTATTTATTTATTTATTTTTTAATTTTTAAGATCGGATAGTCGGATTTCGTTCTGACCATCTAATCTAACTTTCTTAAAGATCAGGCAATGAGCAAGCATTTCTTCATCCCTCACGTGTCACGTGATATAGCTAGCCACTAATAAAAGTGTGTGTAGGACGTGATACAACTGTTGTGATGAATTAAATTCCAATTGTTAGATCAAAAGGCCAATTTCAAACAACGATTTGAATCATTTTTTAAATACTTAGATGTTGAGCTTACAGTAGATGCGTGTGTAGGAGAATGATCTTCAAAAAATTTAAATGAGTGGACAACTTTCAACACATGCGGCCCAATGCGCTGTTGAGAGCTTTTTACACTGCCTAATGTTGACAATTTCTATTCAATTAAGGCAAAGAAAAATTTATTGACACACATTTATTCTCAAGCGTCCATTCTTTTTTATTTAAATTCCAATCATTGGATCTTCAAGTGTGGGTTACAGCTGTCCCACGCACGCCTTACCATTCAATTCCAGCCGTTCGATAGTTCCCATGCGTTAAAAATTTGCGCATTTCTTTCCATCTTATCATTTTCCACCTTTTTACTTACTTCTCTCTCTTCCATCTCTGCAACTCTCCAACTACTACCACCTCATTTTTTCCTTGTTTTCTCGAACTCAACCCCTCCTCATCTCTACCACAACTACTACCACCACAACAACAAGCACTCTTTCCAAACTCCTCCAAACACCACTCTTTACTGTGTGATGGGTGTCGATCTTCTCGTCTTCATTGCCAAGTCTGAATGTCTGTGAAGGAGAATGAGGAGTTGGCGTCATGGGGGAAGAATCCATCATTTTAGTTTATTTATTCTCCTTTTTATATTTTTCTTGAAAATCAAAAAAAGATTTTAAAAATGCTTGAGCCGAGTTGAGCCGACTACTTGAGCTCAACCAAAATACTCTAGCTTGAGCCTTGAACAGGGCTCCAATCCTAACGAGCCGAGCTCGAACACTATTTTTAGGATCGTGTCGAGCTCAAGGCAAACACAAAAATAAACAAGCCGAGCTCGGACAAGGGAAGCTCGCCCAAGTTTGGCTCATTTACGCCCCTTGACGCTAGAGTCTATATATATATATAAGCCAAAACCTCATTAGAGGTTGGCTAAAATTGTGATATGTGGCATGAGCTCATCTTTTTTAATCCTTGAACCAGTTTTTAATTTTCCATCTAAATTACTTACAAGTGTCATTTTAATAATTTACTGCACCAAATCTTTATGTAGTCATTGGCCATATAGTGTTCTCCAATATTTTATTTGAAAACATTTCTCATATGGATTTCATACCACTTTGTTACGTGCTTACTTAACGGGATGAGAACTAAGTAGAGAGATTGATATGGTAGGATTTTCGAGGAATCCTAAACCTCCTATAGTAAGATTTTCAAGGAACCATAAACTTCTTATGAGCAATTAGAGTTGCTCTCAACTCTTACAAATGCAGGGTTTGAATAATTTACTTGATCGATTTTTATTCCATAACAATGCAAGTGTAAATAACAAAATACTTGAGCTCAACCAAAATACTCGAACTCGAACAGGGATCCAACCTTGACGAGCCAAGCTCCAACACCATTTTTAGGCTCGTGTCGAGCTTAAAACAAACACAAAAATAAACAAGCTGAACTCGGACATGGGAAGCTTGCCCAAGTTCGGCTCGGTTATGCCCCTTGACCGTAGAGTCTATATATATATATATATAAGGCGAGGGGGTGGAAGCGCAATAATTAAAATGACAGAAAATATTATGCAGGGGTATGGGGATAGGATAATTAGGCGGTGTAAGCACTTGCCATTATGCAAGATGGATTACAAAATTAAAGTTCAAAAGAAAATTATCAAAGGAAAATTTTAAGAGTAAGTGCGAAATTGGAGCGGAGATTTAATAATTGTAAATTTATTAATAACTCAGAAGAGGAGACTTACAGAAGTAATAATTGGAAGGAACACAAGGAATGGAACTAAGATCAAAGCAGGGATACAAAAACAGAGAGCAAGGTAGTTGCATAATGAGTTCAGTGTTTGGCTGATCTACCTTAACAATGAGGGAGTTCATCCTTATATAGGCGAATTCCAATTGGTGAAATAAAATTATATCAGTAAAATTTAATAGTGAAAGCAGATTCTTCGTAGCACTATGCTGTCGGCAGACAAAATAGTCAATAGTGAAAGTAACAACAATAATATCTTCAATAATAGCAATATAGTAGAGCAATAATGGCAGTATTGTAGTGTCGGTAGACAAAATAATCAATAGTGAAAGTAGCACAAAAAATGGCTTCAATCGGTGAAAAATAAATTAATCGGAGGCTTCAATAGTGAACAGCAGCATCAATCATGAAAAGTAAATCAATCAGTGGTTTCAATAGCAGCATCAATCCAAGAAAATAAAGACAATAGTGGCTTCAATAGTGAAGGTAAAACCAGCAAGCCGCATCAATATTATTTCAAATCTTCAAGTCCAGGGAAATAATCATCAGGGCTATAACCGGAATTCCCAAACCATTCTCTTTTGGGATCAGTAGTAGCTTTAGAAGATGCTTCAGATTCTTCTTCATCATCTTCGTCAGAACTATCATCTAGAGATTTCAAAAAGGCTTTCAATATTTCCTTCTTTTTCTTGGAAGATTTTTTTCTTCGAAGAACCAGAGGAAGTAGCAACGGTGATCTCCTTGGGAGCAGGAGGAGATAAGAAAACAATAGGAGGTACTAGTTTAGCAGCAATATTAGAAGGAGAAACCTGGACTTTTGGCAATTGGGCCAATTTTGAAACGGTATCAACAATAACATCAGTCTGCGGGAATTTGTCCCACCATTTAACATACCAATGACATTCCAGCTTATCACCATTAATGACATATTGCCATTTCAGGATCCAAGGGATTTTGTATTTTTTGACAAAATGAAGAATGTGGGAAAACTTTGGCCCATGATCATCGGTTTTATAGGAATTCTTAAAAGTACTGAATGCTTCAACAAGTTTGAGAGGAAGGATATCTAGGATGAGTTCAAAATTCATCCACCATCTTGAGAACCAAAGAGGGAGGATACCTCCAAATTATCTATCAAAATTAATAAACCAGGAATGGTCAAATTTGGGATTCTGGAAAAGCATAAATTTAAACGAAGCCTTTACATAATCATAGTAGCAAAAAGGAATATCAAAACCAGGTAGATCTTTTGGCTTAGAGGGATGATCTCCCCAATCTTGTTTAGAAATGATTTTGTCAAAGTAAACACTGTGGAAAAGTAATTTTGTGGGTTCAATCTTGCAATAAATAGGTTTGAAATTAACAGATTTTGTTTGTAACAAAATATTAGTGTAATATAAAAGATTTTTCTTGGGGTGCTCAGTAATCCAGTGGAAGAGAGAGGGGAAGTAGGAGAGAGCAAGTTGAGTAGGAAATTTAATACACGGACGATTTATTTCAATATGAAACAGATGTTGGGAATAAGGAACAACAACATAACCAGATGGTTTATCATATTGAATAAAAGGTACTATGGGTTTTTGGGAAGAAACAACAAAAGGGTCATAAACATTGGTAAGAGCACTAGAGTACATAGTAGGCGATTCAGGGTAGAAAGCCGAGAACTTGTTAGTAATAGCAATAGCAGAGGCAATAGGGGAGATTATGGTTTCAATGCCAAAGCCTTAGAGTCAATCTTCTCCTTGTCCTTTTTGCTTGCTATTGGGGCACTGCAAAAATTCACGAGTGAGAAAGTTTGGAATAGAATTGTTGACACCTTTAATATATTCAATATCAAAATCAAAAATACTTAAAATAGCTTGCCATCTGGCAAAAATTTGTTTTGATGCAATGTTTTGAACATCATTTTTCAAAATGTACTTAGCATATTTACAATCAATACGTAGTAAAAACTTTTGGTTTAACAAATTAGATTGAAATTTAGTAATGCATAGAACAACAGAAAGGATTTCTTTTTTAATAGTACTATAATTAACTTGCGCACTGTTCTAGGATCCAGAATGGAATCGAACAATTTGTTTAGGAGAACCTAGGGAAACAATTTGTTTCATAATACCTCCAAAGCCAATTTCCGAGGCATCATTTTCAATAATTTTGAAATTTGTTACCTAGGCAGGGTAGAGTTTTAACATGAGTCTTAATTTCTCTAACAAGTGAAGTATGAATATCAGTTCAGGGAGGAGGATTGTTTTGTAATCTATCAAACATAGGTTTGCAATGTTTTCTCAAGTCTTTATAGAAATCAGCAATGTAATTTAATGAGCTCAAAAATCTATGGAGTTGGGTTTTATCAGTGATAACATCAGGGAATTTATCAACAAATTGAATAGCTCTCTATCAATGGGACATATTTGTCCTTCAGAAATATCAAACCAAGGAATCTTATCTTGGTTTGGAAATGTTTAATCTTTTTAGTAGAAACTACAAGTCCATTATGTTTAACAGTATCTAGAAACGAGTTCAAATGTTTCCAGTGTTCATCAATAAATTTGGAGTATACTAAAACATCATCAATGCAAACAATAGTGAAATAACTGAAAGGGTTGAGGATATCATTCATAATATTCTGTATTTCACTTGGAGCATTCTTTAAGCCAAAGGGCATAACATTCCATTCATAATGGCCAAAATGGGTGGTAAAAGTAATCTTATACCTATCCTTATTAGCTATTTGGACCTGCCAAAATCCTAATTTCATATCGAACTTAGAGAAAACTAAAGCTTCACTAAGGCAGCTAATAAGATCCTTCCTAGTAGGAATGGAGTACCTAATCCATTCTAACACATCATTGAGTGGTTTGTAATTTATGACTAATCTAGGGGTTCCTCTTTCTAGTTCAGCATTTTTCATAACATAAAAAGTAGCACTAGACCAAGGAAACTTGCTCTTGCATATACTTCCTTTAGGAAGTAAATCAGTAATTTCTTTTTGACAAAATTCTATAGTTTCAACATTCGTTTGAATAGGTTTGGCTTTAGTAGGAATTTTATTTTCAGAAAAATCTTTAACATAAGGCAGATAAACAATATGTTTTTTTCTATGCCAAAAAGCATTGGGAAGTTCAAAGCAAATAGTATCAATAATCAAAGTATTAAAAGCAGCAATATTTGATTGTAACAATTTATCAGAAAGTTGTTCAGCAATTTTTTTGTATTTGACTTCTTGTTTTAAGAAGTTTAAATGTTTAGTCTTGGCAGAGATTATATTTAATTTACTAATATCAATTTCAAATTTGGAAGCAAAATGGAATTTAATATCAACACTCATTTTAACAGTTGAAACACCAGATTCATCAATAGAGAAAGGATAAAGCATAGCAATAAAGAGAAGTCCAAGAATAGCTTTATCAGACATATTTTTAACAAGAACAACAGGTATGTGAAAATAGACATTGTTTTGGCAAACATGAACATTATTTAATTCATACTTAATATGTAAACGATTACCACTGGCAGAGTTTAACCTTTCGGTGGATTTTTCAAAATATTTACAAGGGGTAAGTCCTTCTTGGATGCAATTCAAATTAGAACTAGAATCAATCATAGCAATAACATTAAGAGTATAATCTTGAGAAACAATAATATTTACTTTGGAATACCATTTGAGGGAAACAACTTTGTCAATAAGACTAATAATCTTAACTGTATCAGAAATGGCTTTATTGCTAGATTCCGCTTCATCAGATTGCTTAGATCTCTTATCTTCTTCATTGTCAGTATTGTTATCATGAAAATGATTTTTAAGATTTAGAAGTAAAAGTTGTTGTTTTAAATCCTTATTATCAATTTTAATAGTATGTAAATCATTTTTTAAGTCAGCAATTTCTTTCTTGATATTACTAATCTCATGCTGCAACTCTGAGATTGTAACTTTGAATTTTTGTTTAGAAAACCTTTCCAAAGTTTCATCAAGAGAATTTTTTGAGTTAATAGATTTGTTAGTACTTTTTATCAATGTTTTCTTGAGTTTTTTAAGATATTCTTCTTTCAACTCAGGATATTCAATCTTTGAAATCAAAGTGATTAATATGTCTTCCTTTTCTTTAGATTTAGTAAGAACATTACAAGTTTTATTATTTTTGTAGCAAGAATCATTACAACCAATTTTGAAAACATTATTATCAGAGAATTCACTAGCAGACTAGTAATAAGAATCATCCGAAGTTAAAAAATCAGTATCAAAGGAATTAGAAGAATCTTTAGATTGTAAAATTCTAAAAAGATTTTATCTTTCACTATCATCAATTTTCAAAGCATTAATTTCTTTTTTCTGTTCTTTAGGTGGTGCAGGACATTTAACAGCAAAATGCCCAGATTTTCCACAATTAAAACATTTTCCTTTAGAAAAATATTTAGAGAAATTAGATGGGTTCTTTTTGGATTTTTTAGCAAAAACTTTGTTAACAAGTTTATTAAATTTTCATTTCTTGTAACTATTGTAATATGGAGCAGGACTCTTTCTAAAAGTATTATAAGATTTCTTTATAATTCTCCTGGATGGAGCAATATGAGGTAAACCAAATTGCTCACAGAAATTACCTATTTCATATTTAGCTTTTTTAGCATTTTTCAATTGTTGTCTTATCATTTTTTGATCAATGCACATTTTTGTACCAAATTTTTTAACAATATAAAATAAATCACCATAAGTTAGATTTTCATAATCAATTAAACTAGTGTGAGAATTAATAAGTTCATCATTTACTTTGTGAGCAAATAATGAAGGTAGTCCATCAATAAACTTTTCTTTCCAATAAGGTTTTTGACTATCAGATTTAACCATAACACAGGAGAGAAAAACATCTTGATACCATCTATAATCAGACATAGTTGGGCACCAAAGATTATTCAAAAAATCATAAATTTGAAAAGTAATATTAGAAGGAGTACCAATAAAATGTTTAATAATAGTATAAATCAAAGTATTAACATGCACCATCAAGAACACCAGCACCCAGACGTTCATCAAAAAACAGTAGGACATCATCTTTTTTGACAGCTTTCTTAACTTTTTCTTAGGAATCTTCAGTAAGGTGTTTATCCCACCAATTCCTGAGAGTACCAAAGAAACCAGTAGTAAGCAGATCAACAATTTCAGGATGACTTAAGTCATGATTAGTAACATAAGCATTAGCAACCATAGACATGTGATTCATTTTATTCAATAGTTCTTGTTCAGACAGGCCATCAATATTCCATTCATACATTTTATCTGCAGAAACAGAAATTGAGATTGAAAAAACCTTTCTTCAAATTGCAAATTTGGAGGAATGAGTTTTGGATACCGATTCTTTGTGAGATTAACAAGTTTGGTTTTATCAAAAATTCTTTGGAGTTTTGGTTCCAAATCAATTTCTCCAAAATTTTCTTCAACAATTTTAGTATAAGAATTATTAGAATATTGAGAGTATTTAGTATTTTCGGAGTCAGAATTAACAGGGGTTTCAACATATCTTTTGATAGTACAAGCTATTCCAGAAGTTCCAGCTTGACTAGCTTTTAATTCTGAAAGCATTTTATCAATTTTCTCAACATTTTTTGCTTACTAGTTTTCAATCCAAGGTATTTTCTTTCTTGAGGCAAAGAAAATATAGGTTTTTCAGCTTTTAAAATAGGAGGAACATGAGCATTATCAAATTTTTCTTCAGTACGGTCCAACTATTGACCAATAGTATGAAGAGATTGGTTAACAAAATTGTTTTGTTTAATAATTTTTTTTGTTTTCACAAGAAGCAGAATCAGTAGTTTTAAAAGGAGAAGTTTTAACAGTAATGCATTTGCATTGAATGAGAAGATTTTCAAGAGGTGGATGAGATGCTTTAACAACAGTTTTGTCTTCTTTAACAAAAAGTTTTTTTAACAACATTCAATAAATTAAAAAGAGAATAATAATTTTGAAGGAAATAAAAAAATAGGACATGTCTTTGTAACTTAATCATTTTTTTCAGTCCAATGGATTTTGACAAAGGATCTTTCACTTTCAGAAAATTTAGCACGGTAAGCATGCCTTTATTTTTTATTTTACATTTAACTAACTTTCATATGGGACACTTGTATGAAATAAAGTCTGACATATTTTCTCTTACCATATATGCAGGGCCTAGTACCAAGCCTCAAACTGGTTTGTCCTACAGCTGAGCATCGTACATGTGTGAGACACTTGTATGCCAATTTCAGAACTGCCAGTCACCGAGGGATACTACTAAAGGACATGCTTTGGAATGCTACCTCATCTGATACTCAAACAGATTTCCATAATGCGATGGAAGAGATAAAGAGAGTAAGTGAGCCTGCGTACAATTATCTTGCAAAGATTGATCTCAATACTTGGTATAGGGGATGGTTCAACACCATGGTGAAGTCTGATTTGGTACACAACAACTGCACTGAGTGTTTCAACTCATAGATCTTGAAGTACCATCACTTGACAATACTATCAATGTTTGGAAAGGATTAGGAATAAATTGATGATGAGGTATGTCAGGAAAAAGGAGTTGATTGCTACAATGAAGGGTAGTTTAGGGCCAAAAATATTGGCCAAGTTGGAGAAGGAAGAGGATGGTGCTAGCCATTGTTGGTGCACATTTGCCAACGATGGCATTTTTTAGGTTGAATGTATTGGCAAACGATTTGCAATCAGTGTGGAGGACAAAACATGTAGGTGTAGAAAATGGGATGTCACTATGCAATCATGCCATATCAGCTATCTTATACCATGGTGGCAATCCAATAGACTATCTTAGTGACTATTATAGCAAGGAGAAGTACCTGAAGACTTATCAACCCATTATTTATCTCATGCCCAGTGAAGAGCAATGACCTAAGAGCAATTAACTTATTATTGAACAACCAAAGACAAGGGTAGCTCTTGGGGGGCCTAGAAAGGTAAGAATTAGATGGGTTCAGGAGCCAAAAAATTCCAACACAATGAGGAAGGAGGAAAACAAGAACCAGTGTAGACAATGTAAGAAATGAAGTCACAATAAGAGAACGTGTCCTGTAAGGCAGAGGCAAGATGAAAGAAGATAACAAGTACGAGAGTATTACAGATCCACTGCAGGAATTGATTGGAATTTTGATATGATAAGTTGGAACTTATCCCTTGTTAATGTTTTGTTAAATTGTGTTAATTTCATTCTTTTAAACTTAGTCATTTATTGTTAATCTTTTATTATGTTATTTTGTAGTTGGATGACTCATCCAATGCCGCATCAGCCAATGGAAGTTAAAGACAACGGGGAGGTAAATCAACTAGTACTGGAAGAAAAAGGCAGAAAGGAAGTAAAACAACCAATATTTGTACTGGACATGATACAATCGAATCAAGCAATGTGAGTCAGATTGCACAACCTTCTACTCTCCAACCAAGTGCACAACCAACTGCCCCAACTGAAATTCCTACTTGCCAACCCAATATTGAGTCATGTTTGTTTATTGGATGTGTTGATTTTGAATTGATAAAAATAACAAAAAGTCTCGTGATTTTTTTAAAAATCTGCAGGTAGTTCCTATAGTTAGCACAAGGAGCCATAAAATATTGGGGTTAGGTACAAGATCAAGAGCTGCTCCTTAACCAAATGCATAACCTACTGCCCCAACTAAACTTCCCACATCCTAACCAAGTTCCCCAACTAAACTTCGTACTAGCCAATCCAATGTAAGGCATTGTTATTTATTGTATATGCTAATTTTGAATTGATTATCTGATATATGATTTTCATGATTTTATTTAAAATTTGCATGCAAGTCCTACAGTTAGAACCAGGAAGAACAAATTTTTGGGGTTCCCCATAAGATCAAGAGCTGCTGGTGATTTGAGGCAGATGCCAGCAGTGTTAGGGAGCCTAATCGTAAGGGCATGCTAGTGATCAATATCACAGGTGATCTTGCTGGACCACCAAAAATTCCAGGAGGTGGACCACTATGCTCTTGGGGACTTTTCCGGATAGGTGGTATTACCTTTAGAGTTGCCCCTCCTGATTTTGACATACCCAAATCCCAAACGCCAGTAAGAAATACAATTCCACCTAGTTTTGAAGGAAATGCAAAGACGACGAACAAGGGGAAGGAGAAAAGGAAGGAAAAAATATGGCAACCATGAATGTTTGTAACAATAAATTTTTTGTGAATTAATGAATGTTATGTAATTATTTTGTGACATGAAGACAGTTGAATGTTTTGTAATTATTTTGCGACACCTATGTAATTGTAATATTTTGTGTTCACAATATTAGCTAATGTGAGGGCTTTTTGGATGGATGGTAATTGTGGGTGATGATAAATGTCAATGGTCATTTTTAGTTTGATTTTGATTTTGATGGTTATTTTATAGTAATCACATGCATTACTGGTTAATATTTGGATTGATGTTAATGTATGTAAGTTACAAGTCTTACATAAAATAGTAGGTACATTACTTGTCTAACACAAAAATAGTAGACAACACTACAACATCACAAAATGCATTTCAAGAGTTTTCATTACACATTTCACTCAAAATACATTGCAACAGTTTTCATTACAAATTTCATTACATGCTGAGGGCAACATCAACCTTGAGGAATATATATTAGACACGGGATAAAACATCAATATAACAAAAAGAATCAGTGAACATGCTAAGGCAAACCGGTACGTCATCTCCTTTGCATGAAATTTGTTATTCTACATTTGTAATTGCATTTCAAAATTAACAGATGCAACCTCTATTTTGGACTTATATTCAACAAGTTCAATCTTGCATTTCAAAAAATTTCATTTGAGATTGTTGTTCCAATCTGTGCACGTTCAATCTTCAAATTCTTGTGTCACTCAAATAGTTTTGACACCACTTGCTTACTATACTGACAAATATCAAGATCCATCGATTTGAAAAAGCCACATCCACGGTTGTCTACATTCTACATAATCACATGAACATAAATAAGATCAAACACATCTAGTCTAGAATTGTAAAACACTACTATTTGTGGATTAACTACATTAAACTCATTGCAACAATGCTTCCTAAAATTTCAAAATTCTTCCTAAAGTTTCAAAATGAATCAAAATAGATCACAACACAAAACCAAATCAAAATGCTTCCTAAAATTTCATTACCAAATTATGCAGTAGCACCATACTCAGCTATCATTAACATTTTTCTAAACCCTAAATTATGCAGGAATACCATACCCAACTAAGTAAGAGCACTTAAAATTTCATGAAAAAAAGATGTGGCTTTGTCTTACACAAAGCCACATTTCTCATGAACAAAATACCCAATCGAACCAAAATACCCAAATCAGATACACATACCCAATTCTAAGAATAACAAAATAAACTAGTTAAGATGCAATATAGGTTGTCCAATAAATAATTGTGGTTGCACACATTCATGGAAAACAAAATTAACAGCAATACACACCCATTAAAGATCCAATAGTGAACAAAACATTATACCAATAATCTTAGCCAGACATCATTACACAAAAGGTCTTTGGCTTGTTAACAAATATTCCATATCAACTACAGCTCAATACTAGACCTACATCAAGCTACTTAATAAAATTTTAACAGAGAAAACAGAACAAAGACACCACTAAAGCATTACTATACCCAGCTCAAAAAAATGCATCATCCAAAAAAATCTCAAACAAAATACCCAACTTAGCACTATATCTAGAAACCCAGCAAATACCCAGCTAAACACCATACCCAACCGAATCAAAATACCCAAATCAGATAAAATAGCCCACCAACACAGTTGCGAGAAAAAAAATAGGAAAATTGCTAGGTTGAGAGAAAAAAAAAAGGCATAAAAATCTTACCACAAAATTTCCACATGTATAAGACCATTTAGCGAAATTAGGTAGCGTGAATGCTGTTAAGATGCGTAATCTCCTCCCACATTTGCACATTGGATTGTTGGTTCCTGCGATTGCGTCGCTAACTTCACTGACTTCGCTGTTTGATTGATCGATAGTGGGTATCAAATGGGTATGACGAAGCAGAAGAAGAATGATGAAATGGTTAGCCCGAAGAAGAAGAAGAAAGACGAAATTGATATGTGGGTAGAAGAAAGACGAAATGGATATGTGGGTATGCAGAATAAGAAGAAGCACAATGAAATGGGTATGTGAAGAAGAAGAAATGGGTTTCGATTTTCATAGCAAAGAAGAAAGACACGTGGTCTGTCCAAATGAGTTTAGGGGTAAGATGGGCTTTTAGTTAAAATTTCTTCACATGCGCGGCACATGCGAAGGGGGCCGTTAGAATTTCACAAAAAATCCTAACGAAAGGGGGAAAGTGGAAGGAAATTAAATTTGGATACACCAAAGTGAGAGACTTTGAACATTGAGGGATGTTTACAAAATACAAGTAACTTCATGAGGGTAAGTGAAATTACCTCTAAATAAAACAAACAGCCCAATAAATAAGAAAACTTATTTTTGTTAAATTACATCAGCTTGGTGAGTGACCTAAATGAAAAAAGATTATAGGCTTAAATATGTCCGTAATCATATCTCACTGACATTTGTTAAGCAATAATATTTTTCTCACAATTAATTTCATTAAATAATTTTGACTACAATTCCAATAAATATTTTTGATTTAAACAATTAATCCCTTTGACTTAATGTAGACTTGTGATCTATCCATGAAATATTTCGTACGAAAATTAAAGCTAAGGATATTGCCATTTAATTCTCTATATCTTTATTCTTGAGTCACTCATTTTACTTTATTATCATACTTGAAAAAACACATGTAGATATTTTAATATGCCAACCAAAATGCTTCGGCTGAAGACTCTGAGATTGATATTCATAAAATCTATCTCAAATGAAAATTTCATGTCTCTTTGTTCTCAAACAAAGGATTTAGATTCCCTTTTGAAAAATGCTTTCTCACAATGCTGCATGTGCTTACTCAACGTATTGAGGTTATTTCGACCTATGATAGGTATCACTCTTTGATACATCAAAGTAATCTATATGCAATACTTTAGTCATCACCCCATAATTTAAGAATCGAAGTCATAAATAAATAGTCTTTAAGGATTTATTGTCTTTCCTTATAACCAAATGTTTTATGGAAAGACAACTCTTTGGTCCGTTCAGTGCCTTAGGGTCTCATCAACTACACATCAATCTGAGGTAAGTTGTAAAGCTCCACCCCCAATGACACACACAATATTGTCCACTTTTGGCTCACCCGACCTAGACTTCCGATGAGGTAACCCATCCTAGTACTACTATTGCGTAAGCTTGCTTAACTGCGGAGTTCTGATGGAATCATGACCATCACGACTTTAAAACTCGTTATTGTCATGAATGATGTAAGTATACATATAAGCACATCTCCATCCCCATACTAAGGCAGTGTGGGACGCCAAAATCACCCACTCTTGGAATCCAGCGTCCTCGCTAGCGACTCTTGTGGATCATCCCATTCTTGGCATCCGAGCGAGTGCTCGCTAGTGGCCCCTATGGGCTTGTACACGCTTCCCCATCTCAAATTGGGTAATGGCTCTGATACCAATTGTAACGCCCAACCCCGAATGACACACAATATTATCCGCTTTTGGCTACCCCCAACCAAACTTCACACGAGGTCACACATCCTAATACTATTATCGTGTAAGCTCGTTTAACTGCGGAGTTCTGATGGGATCATGACCATCACAACTTTAAAATGCATTGTTGTCATGAACGGTGTAAGTATACATATAAGTACATGTCCATCTCCATACCCAATCGATGTGGGATGCCACAAAAGTAGATCACCAAGATTCGATGTGTAATAGTCTTTCTCAAAATGGAATGCCCCAAGTACATTTACTGACTGCAAATTTTGTATGTTTAAAGATTACAAGGAATATGGATTGAGACCTTGTATGATAACCACGTTACTCACAACCAAAACCATGTTCAATGTTATCCTAAAACTTTTTACACGCATAATAAATATGATAAATTTTCTAGAAATAAGCATGTAAAAGACTTTTTATATGTCATATGCTCAATTCATTTATATGCCATATTCATTACAAATATTTGAATGTCAACATAGATATAAAATTACTGGGATTTGGGACACAATCTCCAACATCTACACCACGCATAAATGCCCTAAATTAAATTCTCCCACTGACAAAGATGTGAAATCCATAAGAATAGATGTGTGACAAATGGGCACTAGTAGATTGTTATGAATCCACGTTGGAGATGACAGCATGCAGAGTAGTAGTTTATAAGCAGTCAAGCACCGTAGTGCTATATGTTAGTATTTCGCTTAAAGAAGTCTGTTACAAGGGTTGGTCCTTGAGTTGGAGTCAAGCTCTGTCAAGCTAAGTAGAAGTCTTTCAATTAAAGTAGTCTTTTAATTTAAGTTTGGGTGAAGTCGTACTTGTAGGAATTATCTCCTAGACACCTAGTTGGATTGGGAGTAAGGCTTTACGGTATAAAGTTGGTGTAGGATTAATCTCCTCAACACCTAATCATAGTCATCTCTATTTAAATAGAGCAATTTTATAATAAAATTATGCAAATTTAATCCCCAAACCTTGTGTTTGAAAAAAGGTCTAGGTTCTCTCAGAATCTAAGGTTTAGGTTCCCTCAAAACCTAAACTAAATTGTATCAAAATAGGTAGGAAGAAAAAACCAGATTTAGCTTCTCTTTCGATTTAATGGCATGTTACTCAATCTGTTACATATTCACGTAACAATTTGGTATTAGAGCCAAATTGCTCAATGACTGAGGCACATATTGATCGGTTGGAGCAACAAAATGTGGATATCAAAAAATTACTCAAAGGTCTTATCAAAAATTCAGCATCACAGCAAACACGAATGGTGTAGAGCCAACAATGAATAGAAGATAAATTGGACAGCAGGGAGTCCAAGGAAAACAATGAAAAAGGGGATAATTTAACAAGCAGGAACCGTGACAAACATTCAGAGGGCTCTCATAATAGCCTGGGGGCAAAGGTGGCCAAACTAGAATTCTCAAAGTACAATAGAACAGATGATCCTATGACTTGGATTTGCAAGGTAAAACAATACTTCGATTTTAAACAAATTGAAGACATGGAAAAATTACCATTGGCAACATATCACCTAGATGGTGAATTTTAGATGTGGTATCAATTATTCAAAGAAAGTGAGAAAGTCCTAATTTGGGACTCCTTGAAAACAACCCTCCATATCCGTTATGGGCCAACAGTATTTGAAGGCCATTTTGGAGATCTCACAAGGCTCCAACAAACCGAATCAATTAGGGAGTACCAACTCCAATTCGAGCAACTTCTTAGCCGCATAGGGAAGTTATCCATCCCACATCAATTGGGGTGTTTTGTGAGTGGGCTAAAGATGAACTTAAGAACGAAGGTACAAGCGGCAAGGCCTGCTACTATGACAGAAGCAATCAGGCTAGCACAGTTGTATGAAGCAAGGGACTTGAAATCTTTTTGGCATGAACAATAAAGAACCCTTTATTGTCTTCTACATTGACCCGCTCCCAAGAACCAATGGTGAAGTGCCTAAGTCCCACGAAATTGCAGGCAAGGCGCCACCGTGGCCTTTGTTTTAATTGTGATGGAACATTTCAGACCAGGTCATCATTGCAAGAAGCTTTTCGTTCTTTAGGGTATATATTCGAACCCTGGAGAAGAAAGAGCTTGGAGAAGATTACTATGGTCTTCAAGAAGACACTGGAGCCCATTTGGAATTCTATTAATAATTTCATATTTTTCCCTTGAGGACAAGGACGTTTTTTAAGGGGGGTGGAATGTTATGAATCCAAGTAGAGATGACAGCATGGAGAGTAGTAGTTTATTCGAAGTCAAGCACCATAGTGCTATATGTTAGTATTTCGTTTAAAGTAGTCTGTTACAAGGGTTGGTCCTTGAGTTGGAGTCAAGCTCAGTGAAGTTAAGTATAAGTCTTTCAATTAAAGTAGTCTTTTAATTTAAGTTTGGGTCAAGTCCTACTTGTAGGAATTATCTCCTTGACACCTAGTTGGATTGGGATTAAGTCTTTACGGTACAGAGTTGGTGTAGGATTAATCTCCTCAACACCTAGTCCTAGTCCTCTCTATTTAAATAGAGCAATTTTATAATAAAATTATGCAAATTTAATTTTCAAACCTTGTGTTTGAAAAAGGTCTAAGTTTCATTAGAATCTAAGGTCTAGGTTCTCTTAGAACCTAAATTATATCAAAATAGGTAGGAAGAAAAAACTAGATTCAGCTTCTCTTTCGGTTGTAAGGCGTATTACTCGATCTATTACATATTCACGTGACATAAATACCTTTCAGATTGAGTAGATTTGTGGGAAATAGACTCTAGCGATGGCAACTACACCTAGGGTGTACAAACAAGGCACTTATTAATTGTTAATAATTGCATAATCGCAATCGGATAACCGAATAACCTCCTAGTCGATTGCGATTACCTATTATAGAGATTGCCCAAAACAATTAATAACCGGGTAACCAGTTACCGGTTTTATAAAATAATAATAATTAATAACTAGGTTTTTGGTACCAAGAATAGTAGTTGAGCCTCATTATTGAGTCATTCTTCTCGAAGAATTCCTGAAAATGGGCTTATGCTTACACCTAGGCTCATGGCAAGAAGTTTCATGCTCTCGCCCTGCACTAGTTGTGGTAAACCCTCATTTAAAAAAAAAAAAAAAAAAAAAAACTTTTTTTTTTCAATAAACCCTCCTATTGAAAAGCAAAAGAAAAAAAAGAAAAGAAAAAGGAAGTCACAAAAAAGGAAAAAACAACATAAAAAAGGTACAATTACAAAGGAATTGAATAGCCAACAATTTTCATACCTGAATTGGTTGAAATCTTCACCCATTATATTATGCATATACTCTTTGACATCGTTGGATGAGTTTTGATAAGCTGAATAGTGAAAGAAAGGGTTTCCTTCCAAGGAAGCTTGGAGGAGAATCTACAAGTGAAGCTACTACTCACCTACCTTCTTTTCAAACCTCTGTTGACAAGGGCAACTCTAAAAAAGTTGTTCATGATGATAAATTGCTGTAACACACAACCTTCTAAATTAAGGCCGGTTTTATTTTACATGGATTTACGTTTATTTTAATATGTGGTTATTTAAAGGAAAAAAAAAAAAAACTGAAATAGTTCAACAATTTATGGCTAAAAAAAAAGAGTGTTTTGAATTTTTATGAAAAACGGTTACCCGTAAATAACCGGCCTTCAATACTCACATAACTATCAATTACGATTATGAGGGAATAACCGCAACGACTTGTACGCCCTAACTACAATAACTTGAAAAAGAGCTCTAACCATTGCAAACCACCTACTTTCACTTACATACCACGATAAATGACCGAATGTCTCATTTTGTGTCTGTGAGGGAAACGCAGTAGATCTAATATGAACAAAACAATTTTTCAAGGATGAAACCAAATGTTAAATTGAAACCTAGACGTTTGAAATTTGTGGGACTAGAACAAGTTGGGAACCAAACATCGCATGTCTGTGGAAACCTAATGGTCACATAAAATTTGTGGGAGAATTATGTCAAATATGAAAAACTTATTAATCCTTAGTATTTTCTCAATAATTAATAGGTAAAAATGTGCTTAGGTAATTTGTTTTAATATTTCTTTTTATCTATTTTGGCATAAATAACACATGTACTGCCTTAGATATAGTGACATGTCCTATATATCTAGACTCTAGTGAGTTATCTCTAATAGAGAAATGCTAAAATCTAATAAAAACTCTACATTTTGTCCATAAAAGTTCACATGGCAATATGTCACATCATTTTTTTTTTTTAGGGAAAAAGACAAAATAAAAAGAAAATGATGTAGCATCTTGCCACATGGACTTTTATGGACAAAATATGAAATTTTTATTAGATTCTAGTATATCTCGTCTCCAATAAGTGGCACAAGAGACAAGTGTCGCATTTGTATGAGCAGTAACATGGAGCTTTATTAAAAAATTGGACACAATTAGGAGAAAAGAAGTTGATATTTCAATTTAGGGTTAAATACCAAATACCCCCTGGGGTTTTGTAACTTTATTTTTACCCCCTGGGTTTCATTTTTATCAGAGGACTTCTCTGGGGTTTTGATAAAGGACCAAATTAGTCTATCCGTTAGTTGACCGTTAGGACTGATACGTGAACCAATCAGATATTAACACATGACACTTATTTAATTTTTTTTTTAAATTAAAAAAAATGTATTTTAAAAAAAAAAGGAAAAAAATTGGGGGTGGCTCTTGGCCATTTGGGGTGGCCTGGCCACCCCCTTGGGCTCAAGGGGGTGGCTCCCTAGGGCACTAGGGGGTGGCTCGGCCACCCCCATCCGGCTAGATAGGGGTGGCCAAGCTACCCTCATGGCCAAAGGCCACCCCCAAAAGGCTAAGGGGGTGGCCAATTTTTTTTAAATACATTTTTTTTTAATTTTAAAAAAATTAAATAGGTGCCACGTGTTAACATCTGATTGGTCTACGTGTTAGTCCTAACAGTCAACTAACGGATGAACTAATTTAGTCCTTTATTAAAACTCTAAGAGGGTTCTGTGATAAAAATAAAACCCCAAAAAAGTAAAAATAAAATTATTAAACCCCAATTGGATATTTGATACTCAACCCTTCAATTTGATAGAGGTACACCTGTGCTACTTTTTGAAACGGCTACTTGATTTTGGCCCTTAACTTATTTATTTATTTTTTTGCTTTTTTATTTTATAACTTGGACTATCCATTTAAAATGCACGGTCTAGATAGAGTGTAATCGCACGGCGCAATACCACCGGATCTCGGTCCTGTTGTCGGAGACCGAAGTGTTTCTTTCAGAACACGTTACACCGACACAGGGAAACTCTCTCTTTCTTTCTTTAATTTATTTACTTATTTGCTTGTTAGTTAAGAAAAAGAGAAAAAAACAGGAAGAAGAAGAAGAAGAAGAAGAAAGGAGAAAAGCTAAGCACAGAAGTTGGGCTTTAATTTTGCATTGCTGAAATCCCAAGTACGAATCTTAGACTCTCTGCTTTATTTTTCTTTGATTTTCGTTTCTCTCTGAGACTGAGACAAATAAGAGCCCAAGCACTTCTTTTTGATGGACCCCGAAATCTTTGACTCTTTAGGGTTTTAATTTGGTTCCTTTATTTCTTCGTGTCAGATCTGAAATTGCTTTGCCAAGGAGCTGGTTTTTCTTATCTATTGCTATTTGAATTTTTGGCTGTGTAGGTGTTGTATTTAATCAATTGCGAATTGATGTTCAGCTGCTTTTGTTCATATGGTCACGTTAATTGCTTCTCATTTCGCTACCGTTTGGAATGTGTTGGGAAACTCTTAGAAGATTCTTAATTAGAATATTACATACATATACGTATACATACATATGTATGTATGTATGTATGTATGTCTGTATGTATGTATCCATTGATTATATTTTCTGGGAGCCCATTATGACATTGTTTGTATAACACGAGCTCAGTGAAGGACATATAATAAACTAGGAATCTTTACTGTGTATGAGGAGCAGTAAACATACTGATGACATCCAGTACTCTGATGTCTGGGACCCATTTTGATATTGTTTGTGAAATACGAGCTGATTTCTTTGGGAAACTCTTAGAAGATCCTTACTTCATGTAACCTATCAAAAAAAAAAAAAAAAACCCAATCAAATGATCCTTAATTCATATTGTTTGATGCCCTCTGTGCCCTTAGAATGATTGTGTTTGATATGCAGGATAATACAGTAAACATACTGATGACATCCAGTACTCTGAGAAGAAGGCTCCATCATGGCGATGTTGATGGAAAGAGGCATGAGCATTTGGAGACATCAGAGTTGGATGGTCTGAATGAGCCCCTACTTGGAAATTATGAGTATGATGATAGGCATTCGGAGGTGATTCCACATTTTATTTTGTTTATTTAATTATTTTTTATGTTTTAAAATTTTTGTGTTCTGATAATTCATGAAGTAGTGGAAGTTCTGCTATTTTTACTTATATTTAACCTTTTCTGCGATCAATATTTGGCTTTATCGCAGGGATCCAAACTAGAAGATCATTGCGATGATGAGCAGAGGAAGGAACGCCTCCATTGGACACTTATATTTTCACAATTGATTGCGCAATGGGCACAATGGTTAGGTAGGTTGTGTTGTTTGTATGTATTTTTAGGTAGACTAATAGATCATACTTTCCACATGCTATCCTTTGTCAAATATACTTGATTGTTTGATCGTGTAACTAGTTGGTAGGCTTGTCCTACTATCGAAAATATTTAAATCAACTAATGTTTTTTTTTTCTTTCTTCCCTTTTTCCTTCTTTTTGCTTTTGTGAAAGTGTAATATATTAGCACATTTGCATCATAATTGGATTCCTGCCTCCTATTATTTTATCTCAAAACTGTCTTCTCTAAATCAGTCTGCTAATTATTAGTCCAGAAACTATCTAAATTTTTTTTTGGCTTACAGTTGCACTCTTTCTAGAAAACCGTCTTTATTTGATGTATGGTATAGTGAGTGACTGTTATATTGTCATTGGGTTGTTGCACATAGTTGTTTCATCAATAACATGGCAATATAAGTTGAATTCATAGTAAGTTTCCTTATGCTGATCCTTACATTTTGAGTATAGAGTAGCTTGTAGAACAATGAACAGGCCTCATCATGGATGATTTTCAAATCCATAAGACTTGTTCATTTCAAGGTATCTGTGTTTTTAGGCGCTTTAGTTGGCAGTTAGCTTCAAGGATTTTAAAACAACAAATTGTCAACAAATTAGCGTAGAGAGTGCACTATATCAAGAAGGGGGTGAGCTATTAAGGAACTCACATGGTAAGAACAGAAGTGAGAAAAGGGTGAATTTTATTCATGTGTAGTAAAACCTTATGTATTGATTCTCAAGTATGGTATGTCAACTTTACGTATTGACTCTAGGTAAGTATCTTTGATCTTCATGACACATGAAATATTGACCAATATATATTTTGTATCCACATAATTTGCAAAATGAGAAGAATTTGAGTAGTTTTGTTGATACACCTAAATTTGTTTGATTTTGTTTTCCTTCGTTTGATAAGTAATAATCCAATTGGGAGGACTTTGATTTGAAGCTGTTTTTGGGTTCAAGTTGAATCTGGCTAAATTTGTCTTGGTCCTTGTTGGTAGTATGAATAATACGGGCACTCTGGCTGGCATTCTTGGCTGTGGTTTAGCTTCTATGCCTTTGAAGTACTTGGGTCTCCCTTTGGGGGCCCCGTTTAAGGTCAAGGCCAGTTGGGAGGACTTGTTGGAGAAGTACGCCAGAAGGTTGGCTCCTTAGAAACGCTTGTATTTGTCTAAGGGGGGGAGGATTACTCTCATCAAGAGCACCTTATCCAATCTTCCCACTTATTTCTTGTCTCTGTTTCTTATTCCGGCTTTCTTGGCGAAGCGTATGGAGAAAGATTCAACGTGATTTCTTATGGGGTGGGATCAATTATGAGTTTAAGTTCCATCTGGTTAGTTGGAACAAGGTGTGCTCTCCGATCTCTGAGGGAGGTTTAGGGATCCGAAATTACGTTTGATGAATAAAGCTTTGATGGGGAAATGATTGTGGAGATTTGCTCATGAGAAAGAGGCATGGTGGAGAAAGATTCTGGTGACAAAGTATGGTGCGGTTTGGGGTGGTTGGCGTTCTAGGGTTCCCAGTGGTTCGCATGGGGCGGGGTTATGGAAGTACATTAGCAGGGGGTGGAGGTCGTTTCATTGTCACATTAGATTGATCCCTGGATTTGGGTCCAATATCAGGTTTTGGGAGGATATCTGGTGTGTTGACATGTATCTCAAAGATGCTTTTTCTAGTCTTTTCAATATTGCCACCAACAAGGAAGCGTCTATTGCGGATAACAGGGAGTGTACAAATGGTTATGTGTAGTGGAATGTTTCCTTCATCCGTAGGGTTCATGATTGGGAAGTGGAGATCTTGGCCTCTTTTTACACTCTCTTGTATTCGCACTTGATGCGTGGAGTAGGGGATGATCGGATGTGGTGGATCTCTTCTAGTAAAGGTAATTTTGAGGTTAGATCTTTCTACAAGATCCTTGCTTCTAAAGATCCCTCCCCTTTCCCTTAGAAGTGTTTATGGCGCACCAAGGCTCCTTCGAAAGTGGCTTTTTTTGCTTGGACGGCCGTGCTTGGGAAGACTCTAACCTTGGATAATGTTCAGAAGAGAGGTTTTGTTGTGATAAATCGTTGTTGCATGTGTGAATCGGATAGGAAGTCAGTTGACCATCTCTTTCTTCATTGTGGGGTTGCGTGTATCTTGTGGAATGCCGTTTTCTCTCGGTTTGGTTTGTGTTGGGTGATGCCTGGCAGCGTCAGGGGGTCGTATGATTCTTGGTGGGCGGGTGGCAAATCTCGCAGTGCTGTTGTGTGGAAGATGGTTCCTCTTTGCCTTATGTGGTGCATCTGGATTGAGTGAAATGCTAGATGTTTCGAGAACTCGTCTAGGAATATTGAGGATCTTACACACTTTTTCTAGTACACCTTATTCACTTGGACTGCTGGCTAGCTAGCGCCCTTAGTGATTAGCTTCCCTGATTTCCTTTTTATATTTTCTTCTTTTTTTTTTCTCCCCCTTAGTCGCTCTCTTGTATACTCCCTGTGTACTAGGGTTGTGCCCCTCTGCGCTTTGATAAATGCATCTTTACTTATATATAAAAAAAAAGGTAATAATCCAATCTTATTAAAAGTGTAAGACGCCCCTAAACCAGAAGTATACAAAAGAAATTACCTAATTAGAAAGGGAAAAAGGAACAAGGAAATCAACATAACTAATCGACAAAAGGGGACACAAAAGCTGCAGTCCAAAGAAATATCCTCCAAGGGCCTCTCTAAGTCCTCAAAGCACCTTTTGTTTCTTTTTCTCCATAAACGCCAAAAGAGACAAGTAGGCACCATCTTCCATACCGTAACACTCTTCAACCTTCCAAAGGACCACCACCAAGCCAACAAGTCGATAACCCGTCTAGGCATAACCCAAGACATCTCAAAATGACTAAAGAGAGCACACCACAAAGCGGAAACCACATCGCAATGAAGAAAAAGGTGGTCCACTGTCTCCCCATTCCTCATACATATGCAACATCTGTCTATCACAATAACATATTGCTTCCTGAGATTATTCAAGGTCTGGATCTTGCCTAGAGCCACCCAGAGGAAGCAACTACCTTTGGAACAATCCAAGGAGCACAAGAAGGACTTGACCTTGAATAAACCTCTTTTGGAGGAGACCCACCACAGCTTATCTTCACAACCCCATCCTACTATAACTGAATGCAACACCTGGAGAAAGGAAGCAAAGACATCCACCTCCCAGTCATGTGACTCACTAGAAAAACACGTTCAACTAATTGGATCTGCCCAAAAATTTCAAATTAGCTGCAGCAGAGGCACCCTTCGCAAGAGCAATACCGAATAAAATTGGAAAAGCTACCTTAAGAACTGTATCTCCGCATCACAGATCATTCCAAAAGCTAATCCTAGTCCCATCCCCCACCTCAAAGTCTAGTATAGCATTTTCTAACTTCACACAGTCAGAATTAACTCCAGTCAAATCACATTTCTTTGAGCTTGTTCCAATCTCTCTTGAGCTAATTGCACTTTTTGATGAATGCCCCCACGACACTGAGACTAGCTTAACAGTCTTAAGCTTGCAAACCAGTTGATACATGTTACAATAGAGCTACATATGTATGCAATCGTATCTATAGATTGCAAGCATCAAGTAGGGTGTTAAATGATTATGCTGACTGTTCATTGTTGTTACTATTTGACTGCATTTCATGGTTAACTACTTCAAGAATCGTACTATAAGCCTGTAGATGTGTTGTTCTTTGCATGCTTTAAATGCATTGTATATGTTGGGTATATATCATTAGTTTGGTTGACTAAAATTTCATCTTGGTCTCTTTAGCAAATATTGTTCTTGGACCTGGATCGCTTATTGGACGCCTTTTAACTTTTCCATCCAACATCCAAAGAGGACAAAGCAATAAGCTGCTTACACCTACACTTAGCCCTTTGCAGGTATGTCCAATGATGCAATACATTTTAACTTATAGCAATTTATTGTATTTAGCCATTTGGAATAGAAGAAAGTTTTCCATATGAAGGCTCTCAAATGTTATATAATTATGGAACAAAATAATTTACTTTCCTTGCTGTTTATGCTTTTTGTGTGATTCCTATTTTGCTGAGTATTTAAGTTTTCTTATTCTTTGAGGCAGTTTCATCTCCAACGCAAATTGGTTTGAAGAGTGATGTTTTTACCAGTTTGGAGTTTAGAATGAGAACTTGTTTGAGGCATTTGAGTTTCTCTGTAGGCTCGCTCCCTTGTATTTACCATCATTATTGTGTCTAATTTAAGTTTAAGTTGTGGAATAATTTTCTGATAGAAGGTTAGGTCCAAGCAGTACTTTTAAGTTGTTATGGAATAATTATCTGATAGAAGGACAATTAGTGCTTCTTATAAAAGCTTAAAATTTTTGTTTGATTTTGCTTGATTCGTTTAGGAGAATGTTTGGTGGAGGTTTGAATAGAAAGGTCTTGTTGGGTTGAGATTTTGGGTCCGAAGTTAGAGGTGTGATGCTGTAGTGATGTAAAAGAATCTGATGGATCATGTACGTAGAAAGGAGACTTGAAAGGATTTTTGCATGTCAAGAAGGATGAAAAGAGTGCATTCTGAATGTTGGGCATGATTCAAATCAGTTAGTTAAAAAGAATAAGTATTACTGGGAATAGCAACAGTTGTAATGAATCGGGTGGGGCACCAATTCTCTCCGGTTGGTTGCTGTTCATTTTTGGCAGCTGAATCGATTGGTGTTGCCCATCATAAATCACTTCCCAAACTGACTGACCTAGGGGTAGTTATTGAAGCCAACCAACATTGATGGGTTTCAGTTAGTGGTCAATCGATTTAATCGGCTGGGGCCCTATGAAGGTGAGAGTATCTTTTTAGAAGTTCTGATCTAGAACATCATGTTGATATGATGTTCGGGGGTGTGAGATGGTGCCAAATAGAGGTTGGGGACGTGAGCACACCAACCGAGAGATGATGGAGACAAAGAGTCAAATGGAGAGGGGGATGGAAGAGGAAGAGGTAGATTGACTCTTTGAGAGAGGGAGGTGGCTAGGGTTTGTAAAAGGCGAACCCTAATAAGAAAAGGTACTTATATAATATCACCATCATTGGTTGGGTTGGTATAGGTCACTTTTTTAACACTCAAAGCCTATTTCCGACCTGAGCTTGTAAATTTTCGAATTTTTCTACTCAACATAGGAAACTGACTGATTTCATTTGATTTCTGGTCGACTCAGTTGGTTGAGTCAGTTTTTTTTGGCAATTTGCCCACTCTAGTAATGAAATATCTATTTCTAACCATACATTTGGTTGTAATACAAGAGTAGAACCCCAAATTTGCATTTACTATTTCAAACTCTTTTTTGTTAATAATCTCTCTACACAATTGATTTATAGGTATTTGGATTTTGGCCAAGCTTGTTGCCATCTAGACTAGCAGCTCCTTACTATTGTCTCATTTCATAGAGGAGCATAATATTTCTCCTCCACCAATGTCATGATCTGTGATGACATATCCACCATGAACCGCGCTTCACCCCCACATAACATAATTGAGTCTGGAAGTGTAAACCAACTCCTCAACCACATTAGTTCCTCTTCCATTGCAAAACTACTATGTTTGTTGCCATCAAATTGAGTCTACTCTTGTTGACTCTGGCCTTAACTCCAAGGCATTTGCCACTTTGCACCCCAAAGGCTTTCAATTGAATGAGAAAAGAAGAAAAATTGAAATTTGTAAAGGTTGGTGGGTAAGGCGGTTTTCAACAAGGTTGGATGCAGTTGTGACTATAGCATCCATTAGGAAGGGTAATCTGACTATGTGTGGGTCAGTTGGAGGCTAGAAAGGGTCTGATGTTGTTGGTTATTAAGGACTAAAATATCCAGCTTTGACTTTCTGTTTAGCAGCAACAACGAGGCCTAAAACTGGTTCAGCAAGGCCGACAACCATGACCTAATGTGGCTGTTTCTTTGGCAATCAGATGTGGATGGGATTTTGTCCTGTGAAACATAGAAAGGAATATGATGAAGAGCATCACCATTTTTGTTTTGTTTTTTCTATTGGTTTAGAAACTATTACAGTCGTGGAATTACTATGGTGACACAGTGGTGGGATTCGTATCAGTTCATTGGTAGTCCTTGCTTAGTTGCTTTGTTGTTGCTAATAAATTAAAGTGGCTGAAAATTGATTTTAAATGTTAGAACAAGGAGGTCTTCAGGAATGTAGAGGAGAGGAAGAAGTCTATAATGGAGGAGATCAAGTCTTTCAATTGTTTAGAAGAGGAGAGATCTCTGGTTGAAGAGGAGAGAGTTCGGATGGTAAGGCGAAAGCAGATTTGGAGAACGTTGCTCTTTGGCAAGAAGTTAGTTGGAGGCAGAAATCTAGGGCGACTTGGTTAAAAGAAGGAGGTCACAATAGGATATTTTTTCACTGCCTTGCTCTCACAAGAGAAACAACTTTATCTCTAGCCTTAGCATTGATGGCAATACTACCTTTGATGCAGAGGTGAAATGACAAAATCATTTATTATTACAAGAATCTCTTTAAGAAATTGGTTCAATGGCGCTCCAAATTAGACAGTTTGGAGTTTCCTTGTTTAGACTCTGTAGAAGTGGATTGGTTGGAGAGATTGTTTCAAGAGGAGGAAGTTCTTCAGGCGTTGCTTAATATGGATGGTGACATAGCCCTGTGCCTGAATGGCTTCACTATTACTTTCTTTCTTTCTTTTTTTTTTTGTTTGGGTGCATTGGGCTATAGTAAAGGATGATCTTATGTGCATCTTCCATAATTTTCTTCAGCATGAGTTGTTTGAGAAGAGCTTTAATGCTACTTTCATTACCCTTATCCCTGAAAAGATTGGGCAGTTGGAAGTAAAGGATTCCAAACCTATTAGCCTGGTGGGGAGTATATAAAATTTTGGTTAAAGTCCTTGCTATCAGAATGAAACGGTTGCTGAGATTGCTCATATCGAATGGTTAGAACTCCTTTATAGGGGGGAGACTAATTCTAGATTCAGTTCTTATAGCAAATGAGTGTCTAGACAACATGTTGAAATTGGGAACTCTTGGTGTTATTTGCAAGCTGGACTTGGAAAAAGCCTACGATCATGACGACTGGAGTTCCTTTTCCATCTTTTTGGGCGTCTTGGCTTTGGTGCTAATGGAGGAATTGGATGTCTGCTTGTATCTCAATGGCCTGATTCTCTATTTGATTAATGGTAGTCCCCACGGTTTCTTTGGTAGCTCCCTGGGCTCTTGTCAAGGGGACCCCCCCTCTTGCCACTCTTTGTGATTGTCATAAAGGCTTTTAGTTGGTTGCTATCTAGAGCTATGGTTTGGGTATTTATCTGAACTTAAAGTAGAGATACATAATGCCGCTTCCCTAGAAATATCCACCTTCTGTTTGCAGATGATATGCTCATTATGTGTGATGGAGACTAAGATCAAATCTATAATTTGAGACATCCTTTTGCGTTTTGAGGCTATTTCAGGTTTAAAGGTCAGTCTTAGGAAATCTGAAATAGTTATTGTGGGAGAGGTGCCACATTAGGAAGAGCTGGTCAATAGTATCAATTGTAGTATATCTTCTCTACCCTTGAAATATTTGGGACTTCCACTGGGTGCTTCTTTTGTCTAAAGCTATTTGGGATTGAATAGTTGAGAAGATGGAAAAAAGAGTGGCTAGTTGGAAGAAGATCTATTTGTCTCGGGGACGGTCTCCTAACTCTTATTAGAAGCATGTTATCCAGTTTACTTATGTACTTCTTTTCCTTGTTCTCTTTACCAGTCAATATAGCTAGAAGATTGGAATGTCTTTAAAGGGACTTTCTTTGAGATGGAATGGGTGGTGAGCCTAAGTTGCATCTGGTGAACTGGAAGACTATTTGCTCCTCGGCTTCTAGAGGAGGATTAGGAGTTAAAAATCTCATGTTGTTCAATAAAGCGTTACTTGGAAAATGGCTTTGTAGATTTGTGTAAGAGGAGAGTTCTCTATTCAGACAAAAAAGAAAAAAAAAGAAAAAGGAGAGAGTTCTCTAAGGAGAGAGTTCTCTATGGAGACTTATTGTTGAGAAGTGTGGAATCCAGGGAGAGGGCTGGTGTGGAAGGACAATAATCGTAGATCAAAATCAAAATAAAAGGAAATAAATCAAATCAAATCAAATCAAATGATAGTATAATAGGAAGTTTCAATCTTCAACTCTGTAATCTTCAAGATACAAACTGAGAATTGTTTTTCGTTATGTGAAAGTATAAATATATTTAGTGGTGAACTAGTTTCCTAAGAATTAAATATATACAGTTTTTGAATGGAATAAATTTTAGCATTTTGTTGAGGTTCAACAATGCCGTTACTCTGCTCACTTGGATGGCTCTTAGATACCTTGCAGGGTGCGATTTCGAATGCTATAAAAGGATTTGACTTCCCTCACTGGACACCAATTGGTTTTCAGATGAGATAGTCAAAGGCTTGATCCAACAAATGGTATTAGAGCCAAGGTCATGGGTTCGAGTCGCGGGAGCGTCATGTTAAGGGAGGGATTGTTGAGGTTCAACAATGCCGCTGCTTTGCTCACTTGGACAGCTCTTAGATATCTTGCAGGGTGCGATTTCGAATGCCATAAAAGGATTTGGCTTCCCTCACTGGACACCAATTGGTTTTCAGATGAGATGGTCAAAGGCCCGATTAAACAAATTTGATAGTAATGTGTCTATTTTTCTTTTTTTCTTTTACCCTCTTCTTCTTCTAGGTTGAAGTAATCTATCAATTGAATCTCGGTATCAGTTATGTATGCACTATGTTTGTCGACGCATATAGAATTGGTAATGAGATCTTATCACTTCTCAAAGTTTTATTGGAGATAACTTGTAAATTGGTGGTATTTCCTCATGGAATGGTCAACCTAGTGGTGTTTAACAAAAATCCACATAATTATGCAGTTTTTGCATTATTAATTATCTCATGAAATGGCCAACTAGTGGTGTTTAACAAAAATTCTCATAATTATAAACTTTGGTTTTTCTTGCATTATTAATCATATTGCTTTTATATGATTATCATATTGCTTTCATACTTACCAAAAAGATAATAATAATAATAATAATAATAATAATAATAATAATCATATTGCTTTCATATGATTATCCTTTTACATGGTGGTATCGGTTACTCATATTGCTCTACAATCTAATGTGGAAAGTTATTTTTGTGATTTAAACCATTTGTCTTTTTTAAAAAATTGTCTCACTAAACTTCTTGTTGTTACTCTAATTTTTGTGTCCTTTTAGGAAGAAAGACTCAAAAATCTACGACAAAGACTTGAAGTTCCCTTTGATGGTTCTCGTGTGGAGCACCAAGTAGGTTTTTCCTGTTTTACTTCTTTATGATCATTTATTTGGTCGACATATGCTATCAGTCCTTGATTTTTATCTTCTTGTGAGATCTTAATGTGGAGCTCTTTGAATTAAGCTGTAGAAGTCAGTCATTTATGTATTTTTTACTTTATTGAGGGAAGGTGGATATGAAGCCACAAAATTTTATAGAAAATTGCATGTAGCCATTGGAACATTGTCATTACATTTGATTGAGGTGCAATATAGATTCTTTCTGTTTGGATTCCTGATGAATCAGCCTTACTACCATGTAAAAGGATCTTTTTTACAGGTGATATGAGCCATGTCATGCATCATGAGTTTCCTAGCTTTAATAAAAGCCTTGTCCGGGTTCATATTGCCAGATTTTACTGTACTGTAATGATGCTCTACTCTCTGTTGCATGCAAAATACACGAGCTGAATGTTCGTCTAAATCTATGGGCTGATCTTCCCACTTGTCTAGAAAACTATTCCAGTAAAAGATCATTCCAGTTTTGATGTGTTCTCCAGTAGTATGTCTCTATTTCTAATGGGCTGTTATTTGTTTGGTGCCTTTTTTAAAGTGAAGATAATTTGGATTACCTAAATTCAAGGACCTGTATCTATTTATTCTAAACTAGTCTAAACATAATTTTAGAAAGTCATTCAAAACTTGATGGAAGAACCAGCGTTTATTGAAGAAGCTATAGAGTCGAGTTTCTGTTGTTCGATTAAAAGCGTCTTTGTAGACGTCTTGGTTTGTCTAACACTTGTAATCTAGCATATATTTTTTATGCACATGGAAAGTGATTTTTCAATATAATTTATGTACAAGTAGAAGGCTTGCTAGAGAAAGAAGAGTTTTTCAATATAATTTTTCATGTTCATATTCCTTTGGCATGTTTCTGAATATCTGGATTGCAGGATGCACTTAAATTGCTGTGGAGGTTGGCATATCCTGATAGGGAACTCCCATCTCTTAAATCGGATCTTTGGAAGGAAATGGGCTGGCAAGGCCCAGACCCTTCTACAGATTTTAGGTAGGCAGAAGAACTTGTATGAGAACTAAATCTTAAAGATTCAAAATTTGTTATTGTGTTTCTTCCCGAGGAGCTTCTCTATATCATACTTAAAGGTGAAGTTATCAACTCTTTTTGCAGGGGTGGGGGTTTTATATCATTGGAGAATCTTATCTTTTTTGCGCAGAAGTATCCGGTTTGTTTACTACATCTATATAAGCACTACTTGCATGAATCTGAATCTTTCATTCTAATTAGCTATATTGGTGCTTCAGCTTCCTTCTTTCATTCAATGTACTTTCAAGATGTATTTCATCCTTTTGGTTGATTTTGTACCATCCCATGGTCTCAAGTCCCATTTTCTTTTATGATTTATTATATCACATTAGTCCTCATTTTTGAAATGGTCTGTTCATTTGTAGTGAAGATGTCTACTGCATCAATAAGCATTTGAATGTGCCATACAATCAAAATGGGGCAGATAGGAAAAAGGAAGCAGTTGTGGGGATAAAGCATTATGGTTTATGATTTAACCATAAATATGGTTGTAGACAGAGCAGAAATAGGAGTTATTTGCCAATCAAGAATAGCTAGGGAACTGTTATGTCTAGTGTGATTAAGGAGAGTGGGTAAGGTTCTTTTAGCTGTTACACAGCAAAAATTTCGAGTTGTAGAATGTGATTATGACATATGAGTATTTATGTAACCCTACCCCAAATCACACACAATATTGTCTGTCATTTGGAGTGGGGTATTACAAATAGTATCAGAGTCATTGTCTAGCCTGAGATGGAGATGGATATGTGCTTATATATGTATACACTTGCACCTTTCATAACAACGTGTTTTAAAGCCTTGATGGCCATGATCCCACATCAGAACTCTGTAGCTAAGCAAGCTTATACAAGAGTAGTACCAGGATGGGGCAGAAGCATTTACATAAAATCATTTTCATACAAAATCATAATTTTGGATACATTAAAAGGGGCTATCAAAGAAATGCTAACATTGTATTTTGTTTCGTTTGAAACAACTTTAAGAAAACATAACATTAACATTTGGAAGAAATCAAAGGTATGATTGTACCTACTTACAGAGTATTCAACTCACACTTGATTTTTTTTTTTTTTTTAAATACAACCTAGATGAAAGCAATGATGGTTTTACAGGCCAGGGGAACTAGAGACAGAAGCCACAATTAGGAGATGAGTGGAATAAGTGAACTTAGCACATTAGCATGATTTGGTTTTTCAGTTTACTTTCTTTCATAAAACTTGAAGTTTAAACTTTTAAGTTTTTATTAATTGAGTTGTAATAATTTATGAGACTGATGAATTATTAATACTTTAGTTTACGGAATGTTTATAACCTCATGAGAAATGCGTAATATCATCTTCCTATAGGAAGGGGGTGTTACGATTTAACTCTCTTGTGGTTGTACATTTACAGTTAATGTAACAAAAGGAATTAAACATTTGGCATGTTCCCTATTCTGAATAATATAAGAAATTGTTGAGGGTTTGGAATAGTATTTAAGTAGTGATATATATTTCTGGTTAGATACTAAGCCGTTAATGATGGTGATATTTTGGATGGAGTCTTGGTTGTAGGAACCAAGCACAGGAATCGGATTTGAAATGGAGAGGAGCCGGTTTATGGCTGAGATATCTTTAAAAGGATCCAAGGTTTAAACCGTGCCATGTAATTTAGGGAAATAAGCTGGTGTCTACCATCTAAAAGTAAACGTCAAATCCTCTTTTCCATCGAAACCCAAATCTCCCTCTTCCATCCCACATTCCTCCACAACGCCTCCACCTCAACCACCATTCTCAATTTCAATTTCATGTTCTTATTGTATTTTGTGTTCTCTTTCAATTTCATAGTTCTACTGTGACGTGCCAAGCAACATAAAACACAATCTTGCAAAATCAGAGCTTCTTCTATACAGGTCGGACACATTTGAATGATTTTTCTTACCAACCCAAACTCAAACCCATGACTCAGATTGCACAAAAGCAAACAATTCAGCACACGAGGTCCATATCACTAACTAAAACAATGAATTCTAAACCAGAGTTATCATCTGAAATAATGAGAGAATTGGAAATGTAGACCTTTAAGCCTTGTTCAACCGATTCACGGGTTGTTCTTTTATGGGCAGCATCAAACGATTTGGAAGAGCCAGTGGCGTCCTCATCAGCAGCGTACGGTGGTTGGAGGTACTTGGCAATGTGCTGTGGTTGTGCTTCAAGAGTGAGAGAGCTGGGGCTTGAAGTTTTGATGGAACGAGTGGTGGTATCGCACGTCAACTTTCCAGTAGAGGTGGGCAGATTAACCGTTTACCGCCTACTGACTGCTTACCGACCGCCACCAAACCATTACAAACCGACAACCAACTTCTGGCGGTCGGTAGACGGAATAAAAATATTGTTTCAACATCAATTTGGCTCAGTAGGTGGTAGAATTTTTTTTTGTCGGTTGGTTAATCGACAATAAACCGACTTAACCGATTTTTCAAGTGAATTTTGAATTTTATTTGTAAGTCTCCTTACCAGCTGATTTGTGGCGTTCTTTTAGTCCGTGTTCTATGAATTTACTTTTTCTTTTCATTTATAAAGTATATGTTTTACTGATTTTGTAGTTACAAGAAATTTGATAAGTTTTAACATAAAAGCTTCTAACCGGCTTAACTGACTATCTATTAACCAACTAACGATTAACGGAAAAAGTCAAAACTATTCCTTGTCAGTATAAAGTTGGTTACTTAAATGATTTTCACAAATCGGTAGGTGAAAATGCCCCTACCAACACGGACCGAACCGATACCCACCCCTACTTTCCAGCCTCTTGGTGTGATGAGTTGCTTGAGAATGGTGATTGCGGTGGAGGAGGTGTCGCTGAGGGATGGAGGGGAGGGGAATTAGGGTGGAACTGCAGGGATGAAAGAGAGGGATTTGAGTTTGGATGCAACTTGGGGATTTGACGTTTTCTTTTGCTAGACGTTAAAATTTTGTTTTCTTAAATGAGGTGGCACGTTCTTAACCTTATATATTTTTAAAGAAATCTCAGCCATGAACTTGCTCCTCTCCATTTCATTTGGATCCGATTCTACAAGCATGGGTGTGTTAGCCTGGTAGTAATCTGCAAGCATTCTGTAGTAAACACTTCCAGTTATTGTTTTATAAACACGTAAACAATTGAAAAACCAAAAGTCTGAACATTTTCCTTTTGGCGCAGGGCTTGGTTTTTTTAGTGGGTGAACCACAGAAATATAAATGGTTGTCATTAGTAGTTGTGAGAACCCTACTATGTAAGAGAATCTAGTCAACCTTAGAAGAGCAAATTTGATTATTTTAGAGAGCTTTGTTCTTATAATGGGTAGAAAACTACAAAATATTAGTGGTTGTGTCCTAGCAGTTGTAGGAACCTTATGTCGTAAGAGCAACTAGTTAATCTTAGAAGTTTAAATTTTTGGGGAAACAAAATTAGTCCTTGGGGACTTATCAAAAAAAAAAAAAAAAATTAGTCCTTGGGTTTCTGCATGATTACAAATTACTACCTATGTTTTTAATCTTGCAATCAACTACAAGAGTTTTGCCTGATTTTTAAATTACTCATTTTGGCACTATTCTATCAATTATTCTATTGAACCCTGTGTGAAATTCTAATTATAACCAAAAAAATTAACTCTACAAAATAAGTAAAGCAAAAAAAAAATAGGGAAAAGTCCATGTATTTCCCTCAAACTACCACCCAATTGACAATATCTTCTCTAAACTTTCAATTGTGACAAAGTCTTCCCTAAACTACCAAAAAAATGACAATATCTTTCCCCAAGGTCAGCAAAGAGACAAAAATGACCATAAATTTTTTTAGTAAGACAAAAGTATTCCAATAAATTTGAATAAAAAAATAAACAATTTATTTTTCTTAAAAAAAAAAAAACAAATAATTTTTAAATTTTCACACCCTATTTATTTACTTAGTTTTCACACCCTACTTATCAAAAAAAAATTTATTTACTTAGTTTTGAATTTTTTTTTTTTTTTTAATTCTTAATTTTTTTAAGGGAATTTTTATTATTAGGGAGAACATTGACAATATTTGGTAGTTTGAGGAAGACATTGCTCCAATTAAAAGTTTGAGGGGACATTATCAATTGGGTGATAGTTTGAGGGTATGTGGACTTTCTCCAAAAAATTACAAAATAAAAAAAAAGCCAAACAAGAAAATCATTGGGATTGAAGGGGAGGTTGTACCCGTCGGGGGGGTGGAGGTGGTTGGGTCGCATGGGTCCCCTTTCTTTGTGTTTGCTAGTCTTTTCTATGTTTTGCTTTCCATCTGTGCTTTCTTTAAAGCATTATGGGAGCTCCACTGTTCTCATTGTTGTTGGCTAAGTCTTTTTCTTTTTTCCTAACTAAACAATATTGATTCAACATTACGCTAGGGGACTACATGTTTTTTTTGCTTTGACAGAAAAACAAAAGAGTCAGGAAAGAGAGACAGATAGTCGGATTGAGTTCCACAAATAAGCCTTTACAAACCAAAAGGCAAATTCACTAGCACTATAAAATTTATTTGAAGAATATCCATGTGAGATTTTGATAGATTATTACTTGTAATTGAAGAATGCAATCCACCTGGTGGAGGGGGTAGAACTGTGGAGGCCCTACGACCTCCACCTCAAACAATCTTTTCTTTTCTTTTTTTTTTCTTTGTAATTCTATTTTTCAATACATTTTTTTTGGTCACTTTGTTTTTGGGGCATAATTGGAATTTTACACATGTTTTGGTTAAAAAAATAAATAAATTGACGAAGTAGTGCCTGAAGGAGTAATTTGAAAATCAAGCAAAACCTTTGTAGTTAATTGCAAAAAATGAGTAACTCAAGTAGCAATTTGTAATTGGATGAAAACCTAGTTCTAATTTTTAAATTTTCCTAAATTGTATTTTATTGATTTATTTGCTATACGTCTTTTTGAAAGGACAGTGGGTATCGTTGACTATCCTCCTTATTTAAAATGCCTTATATTTTGGCTAATAGCGGCCTACATTTCCACCTGTCAGGTGTATGGTCATATGTATTCAGGTTTGATTTTCATCAATGGGCGCATGTA
The DNA here is from genome assembly GCF_901000735.1 of Corylus avellana. Lineage (NCBI taxonomy): Eukaryota > Viridiplantae > Streptophyta > Magnoliopsida > Fagales > Betulaceae > Corylus > Corylus avellana. The sequence goes on from NC_081549.1 coordinate 12,061,086, forward strand.
ACTTTGTTGAAAATATGCTTTTGAGTGAACCAGTGGCAGTTATGTACTTGCTTGAGTTATCATTTGTGTGAGCATGGAATGCATAAGTGTGTTAGGAATGTGCTTATGGTCTTTGGACCCATCGAAACCTCCCATAAACAAAGGGTAGAGGGTGAGGTCATGGGATTGATCCATTGTGGATGCATGCTTTGCGTTTTCCTAGTAAAATAAAACTAGTATACTAGGAATGTGATGAAGTCCATGTTTAGTTATTATATTCGGTTTAGTGGTCACTAGAAAGAGACCACTTTGAAATAACATATCTTGGCAGAAATTGGAGCACCCTTTTTTATCAGTGGCCCTGGAGAAAACCCTTCTTTGACAATTAGGAACATTTAGGATTTAGCAACATTTTAATTGTTCTTTATAGCTTCTTAACAATGCAGTCTTAACATTCTTTCCCCTTTTTTTTTGGTGGGGGGATAATATGAACCCTATGCTTCCAAATTTATCTGCTGAATACCTTTAGAGCCCATAACTTCTTTCAGAATGTGTAAGAGATTGCTTCTGAACAGGATGATCTTTGCGTTGGAGATATTGCTTAGGTTTATCTGGATGATTAGGCAATTAAAGCATTCCGATTTTATGGTAAAACCTCTTCATTAGGAGACGGCTACATCTTTTTTTTTTTTTTCTGCACTGTGGATCAGTGGAGGTTGAATAGAAGGATGGGACCTCACAATCCTCGTATCAAGTAGCTGAAAATAGATTAAACACGCCTACTTAGCATTAGAAACTGAAAATAGATCAAGTTTGATCTTTGGTATTAAGCATGCATATTTAGCATTAGATGCTGAAGAAGCTATGGCACCGTCGCTTGGACAGATGAAAGCAATTAGGAGCCTGTCTATCATTTAGAAAGATTGTTCTATAGCAATTCCCTTCCCTCAATTGTGGGACCTTTACTTGCGGGATGCATGAGACACTTAAGGAGCCATGCTACTGTTTTCTCATTGGGGAGAAAGAGATCTTAGGGGCAGGTCCGGACAGGAAGTCGCTGGGTAGTACTCTAGGCAATTTGGTTAAGTTTTGGAGATCCTGTAATGAGAATGAATATTGTTTCCTGCATCCCATTACATTATTGGAGAAGCATGGCGGACTTTGTGGATGAATTCAAATGTACATTTAAAATAACAGTTTTGGTTATTGAAAAAAAATATATATATATATAAAACATTTCTTGATATTTTTACAGGAATCATTCCAGAGATTGTTGCACAAACAAGATGGAACTAGAGCAGAGTGGGAATATCCTTTTGCTGTTGCCGGGATCAATATTTCTTTTATGCTGGCACAAATGTTGGATCTTCAATCAGGTAATATGAATTTCTCAAATGACGATTGTACTCCTCTCATCACACACAACAGATATGCTGAAAAATGTTCCAACTGTAATGAATGCTATTAGCAGTTGCATCCCAAGACATTTTCTATGGCAGAGCATGACACTGGTTTTTTAGCTGCATCTGATGCCAAACAGACTTCACAGCTTACCTTCATGAAGAATGCAGGGAAACACTATTTATTTATTTATTGATTGATTTATTTATTTATTTTGCAGGAAAGCCAACTTCTTTGGCTGCCATTCGCTTTTTAGAATTGCTTAACGAAGATGAAATGGCATTTGATAACCTCTTTTGTGTATCCTTTCAAATGATGGATGCTCAATGGCTTGCAAAGCGTGCTTCATATATGGAATTCAATGTAAATCACATCACGAGCTTTGTACTGAAATGAAGTCTCTTCTTTCTGCCCTTAAATTAAATCTGCCATTGCTTGTAATTCTTATTTTGTATTTCCAGGATGTTCTCAAGTCTACAAGAACTCAGTTAGAGCGCGAGCTTGCGCTTGAAGATGTCTCCGGTGTCAGAGATTTACCAGCATACAACCTCTTGAAAACATAGTCTGCTCCTGCTTTACTAATATATAACTTCTTTCACTCACTTTTTTCTTTAAATTTAGCTACATAAAAGCCTGTCCATATCTCAGAAACCACACCCAACATATTCTTTTCTTTGACACGCCAAGGCATATATTAATTTTTTTCATCTCTTGTTGTAATGTTAAAATACAGCTTTGTAAATGCCCTAGATTCATGTGGGGCTGCATTTCTATATTCAGACGATGCCACCCAAGGCATTCATAACTAAGGCCGATCGACAAAAGTTAACTTTTCAAAAGCATTGTCAAAGGAGGCCCAATAACCTCACTTTAGAGAGGCTTTTCATTATAATAGAAATAGAAACAAACCACAATTTTCTTTGGCATTTTGTTTTTTAACAGTTTCATAATATCGTGTAATGATGCAGTTGCTAATCACATGATAATGGAAAAGCGAGCATAGCATACTTACTGGAATTTTTTAAAGTTGACTATCAAAGGGATTTATGTTCAATGGAACAAATTGACTATCAAAGCATAATTTACTCATAATAGATTCCTTTAATTATCATGATTGTTCTGAATGGCTGAGGAATGTTGGGAAACCTACTGTTTCTCATTTATTTCTTGATTTTGTTTATGTAACTATTTTTATTTCCTTGATTTTCTTTTTATTTCTTTTATGTTGTCACACGTGCATTTATTTCTCTGTCCAAAATAGGTGTAATTCCTATCTATTTAAGATTGTTCATCCTAGGGAGAATGATTATATATTATGTGTTGGTAGCATATGAGACTTTTCATACGATGCACACATGGATGAAGGGGAAGAGTTTTATGGCAGTCAAATTGGATATGAGTAAAGCTTATGATCGGGTGGAATGGCGGTTTCTCGAGACTGTAATGAGGCATATGGGTTTTGCCCCGTGGTGGATACAACTCATTATGATGTGTCACTATGGTTCAATATGCAGTTATGGTAAATGGGGAATCGTGTGGGCAGATTAAGCCAAAGAGGGGATTGAGGCAAGGTGATTTCATTTCCCCTTATTTGTTTCTTATATGTGCAGGGGCTTTGAGTGCAATGCTTACAAAAGCTAATGAGGAAGGGAGTTTGAGAGGGGTCCCTACTTCAAGTGGGGGCCCTTGGATAAGTCATTTATTTTTTGCGGATGATAACTTGTTATTTTGCAGATCTAGTCTCTCCCAATGGGATTATCTTACCAATGTTCTATGACTTTATGAAGTAGATTCCGGCCAATGTCTTAATAATAAGAGAAAATTACAGTTTACTTTCTCAAAGTTGATAGCGTTTTTCAATTCGGACATCAAAGTTTCAATTTTTGCAATTTACCCCTACAAAGTTTCAATTTTTTTCAATTCGACCAATATCATCCCAAAATTTTCATATTGCCCCTGATTTGTTTTTATTTTTTATGAAAACGAAAACAAATTTAGGGGTGCAAAAATGACCAGATGGCCAAAGGGGTGGCTACGGCCACTACGAATTTTTTTAATTTTTTTTTTTATAAAAAATAAAAAAATAAAAATTAGAGGCAATATGGGAAGTTTTGGATAAAATTGGTCAAATTGCAAAAAATTGGAACTTTGGGAGGGTGGATTGCAAAAATTAAAACTTTGGTGTTCAAATTGAAAAAACGCTGTCAACTTTATGGGGGTAAACTGTAATTTTTCCTAATAATAATAAAACATCAATCTTCTTTAGTAGGAATACTTCATGGGAGGAGAAGGAAGCGATTTTGGAGATTTCTAGGATTCCATCCGCCTTGGTGGGTAAGTCTCGAACGGTAGCTTTCAAGGGTATTATTGATCGTGTATGGAAGAAGTTATAGGATTGGAATTGAAATTTTTATCTTGGGTTGGTAAGGAGATTCTACTTAAGGCGATGATACAGGCAATATCCACCTATTGCATAAGCGTTTTTCTTCTCCTGCATGCTTTATGTTTGGAGATAAATTCACAAACGCGAAAATTTTGGTGGGGTCATCAAGAAAATAAATCTCAGGTGCATTGGATGAGTTGGGGGCATATGGGTCTATCAAAAGAATTTGGAGGGATGGAGTTTCATGATTTCACTAGCTTCAACAAAGCTCTTTTGGCAAAACAAGTTTGGAGACTTTGGTACCAATTAGATAGTCTGGTGGCACAAATTATGAGGGCAAAGTATTATCTAGGGAGTTTTGTTTTGGAGGCTAGTTTAGGAAGAAGACCTTATTTTCCTTGGAGGAGTATACATAGCTCATGTGCCTTGATTAGGGAGGTGTTGGTGTGGCGGGTTGGTAATGGCTGCAAAACCCAGATTTGGAAGGATAGGTGGCTCCCAAATCCATCTACTTTTAGAACTCTTTCTCCACCTGCCTTATGGACCCGAATGCAACAGTTAGCAAGCTCATAGATGTAGACTCAAAGTGGTGGAATATTCCTCTTATGAGAAATTTATTTTCCAAAGAGGAGGTCCGAATGATCCAAGAAATCCCACTAAGCTGTACCAATTAGGAGGATGTTCTTATTTGGAGGGGTACCAAAAATGGTGTTTTCTTGGTGAAGAGTGCCTATCATATGCAGAAGGAGCTAGCATCCCGTTCCATGGCTGAAAGCTCGTCTCATGGTGATATGAAGGCAGCGAGGTGTGTGATGAAGGTGGGTTGTATAGCTCGGGCGGCGGTTGAGGCTATGGCAGTCTTACTGGCGATACAGCTATGCCGAGAGATGGGGATGCCAAAACAGTGGTTGATACTATCAATTCTGTGGACGTGGATAGGAGCTGGATGGGGCACGTAGTTGCTGATATCAAAGTTGAGCTCCAAGCTTTGCTACATTGGCAAATCACGTTCGTGAAGAGAGAGAAGGGAACCCAAGTGGCTCATAAACTTGCTAAATACGCTGTGAAGTAATATTTGGCGAGAAGCTAGCGCCTCCTGACACGTTATTGATGGAGCAATCTGCTCTAGTCTTTTGAAGTTTTTAATGAGAGAAGTCGACTACTATTATCAAAAACAAAGATTGTTCATTCCATGTCCCTAATTTATAATAGAAAAGAAGTATTTGGAGGTTGAGCCCCTCAAAGTGATCATTTGAAGGCTTTGATTTTCAATTTTCAACCGATTAAAGACCCTCTAATTCCTATCATTAGGGTCCTACATTTTCTTTTTTTTGTTTGTTTTGTTTAGGTGGTCATTGCAACAGAGACTATATTGGTAGCATATGCAATGCCCATAAAATGAAACCTATTTCAATCCAATCAATCACCTTCAGGGTATCTGAGTGGCTAAATTAATATAGGATTTTAAGATTTTCAGAAGGTAGAGAGAAGAGAAGAAAAACAGGTTGAAGTTATGCATCTGATGTTGATTCTTGGGCATCTTCCACAGCCCACTTGTTAACGCGACTACGAGCTATAATTACCTGCAGATGTTCAAATACTAACACAAATCAGATACGGTGGTTATAATTTAGAAAAATTAACATCTTCATTTAATTCAAGTAAGTTAATACCTGTTCATCCCAATCAGTTTTATAGGTGATAATAATAAGAACAATAGTTTGAACAAATGTGCCGAACAGCATTCCAATCCAAACACCCTACAATATCACATCCAATAATTTTGCAATTGCTCACATATCCCATAACAAGTGTATTTTTGTAATAATAATAAAAAAATGAAGGTAAAAATGTAAGGTGATAAAAGATGGCTCACCTTGACTTCCATATTAAACACATATCCAAGCACAGCGCCAACGGGAACCCCCACAAGGTAATAACAGGCTATGTTAACGTATGCTACAATGCTCTGCCACCCAGCTCCAACCGCAACTCCTGCATGCCCATGAAAACTACAAATTCTTTAATAAAACATATATCAACATCATTGGTTACTTTCTTTCTTTCACAGGACCAAGAGGGTTCATCAGCCTAATCCAAGATACATGGCCCATGAGAATGACGCAGCTAAGGCAAGTGGTTTTGCTTGTATGTTTTGTACTAGTACAATAAGTATAAATAAGGGCCATTGTAGTGAACATTTATTATGAATAATTATTAAGCAAAAGCTTGTCTTGTGGTTTGTTTCCAGCCCTAATTGGATTTACTTGGGTTCTCATTATTTGGTATCAGATCAATGGCTACCAACAAAATCGTATCATCCCGGAGCTGAAAGAAGGAATGCTAAAAAAGACGGTTACGGAGTCACAAATGTAAATCTCTTTCCAAGGGCATAAGGACTTAATCACCCAAACTTACTCCTCAACATTGAAGGACAACAATGAGAATGGGTCAACATCTTATGTGCTAGAGGGGAATTTTGGCTAGTCGAGTGGGCCTAAGGTGGTAGGTGGCTAGACCCATCCGATTATACTGTGTCCAGCCAAATTGGATTTTCCACGCTATTCAGGGGATGATCACATAGTTTGGTTGGATCGAGTGGTACAATATTTTGATTACCAACGGATGCCCGATGAGCAAAGGGTAACATTGGCTGCTTTTCACTTGGAAGGGGAATGGTGGCAACTATTAAAGAAGGTGTATAGGGAAGAGCAACTTGCAGTCACATTGGAAGTATTTGAGAAGGAACTAATAATCGATTTCGGGCCTACCAAAATAGAGGATTATGATGAAGGACTCTCCCGAATCCAACAATGCTGGACGTTGAGAGAATATCAACGTGAGTTCGAAAGACTTGCAAATAGTGTAAGTGGATGGCTCAAAAAGTGATTGTGGGAACCTTGCTCGGAGGATTGAAGGATGAGATTGTGGATGCAGTTCAAATGTTTAAACTATGAACTCTTCGCAATGCGTTTGAGCTAGCCCGTATGAAGGATGATGCCATCAACAAGCAAAGAAAGCATCATAAAGGTATAATATATGTTCGCATTGGCAAGGATTAACTATGTATAACTCCTATAATGTTAGTACTATTTTAATGGGAAATGATACTATGTGTTATTTAATTTTGTTAAAATAGCTACTATAAAATTCAAGATGTTTAATGGGATTATAAGAATACATATTGATGCTATCCATGTTCTTTTTTTTTTTTTAAAAAAAGAAATACATTCCAATTTCATTGATAATAATCACAAGCATAAAGCTCTTACATCGCAGGAACACAAAGCCCTGGAAATGCAAATTATAGCCGAAGCTATAAGGATACAACATCACCTAAAACCTCCGCTAACCTATAACTAGTTTTCAATTGAAATAACAGATCTGCATAAGACAGACGCAATCCAATGCATAGGTAGCGCAAATTCCTCCTCGTCCCAAAAGCCAGGATGAAGTTCACGTCCACAACTCGAAGGTTTGGACTAAAATTCACATCCACGACCTAAAAGATCTGGACCAAAGTTCAGTTCACATCCAAGTAGGCAGATTGAGTGGTCAAGCCTTATTACAAAACAGAAGCAAGAAAACCGAAATAAAACTTGGGCGAACCAAAGAGGCAGGGCCTTATTACAAGCAAATAACAGGAATGAAATGCATACCGAGAAAAAACATGAACACAGACAAAACAAGGAAAATAAAACAAACGGGAACAGGCACACGCAGCGTGGATGCCGATTGTGCACTCGCCGGAAACCGACACCGGAAGGGAACGATGGAAGCTCGACGCGGTGGGAACACGGAAAAAGCCCAAAACAGTGGACGGAGGGTGGCGAAATCGATCGCCCACTGGCCGAAAAACCATCGCAGCAGGGGACGTTGGGTGGCAAAGCGGGCGGAGGAGATCGGCGGTGAACACAAAACAAAACTGGGGAGAGTTTGAAAGAAACCCCCAAAATCAGCACCCACACCGAGTAGCACACAAGCAAGGTTACAAGAACATCACACCAAAAACATAGCAAAAAAACAGAAAGGAAAGGAGCAGAAAACAACCAAAGAGCCCCGCCAAGGACAAAAGTGGAACAAAGAGGAAGGGGCGGCAGAGAAAAGGTAGGGAGGAGGCAACCTGGGCCAAGGATATCAAGTAAACTACTGGCACCCGGTGCAAGGGCAGGCGAGTGGGAGGAGGGAGGCAACAAACGGCCATCCCTCTTCCCCTCACCATGGGGGAGGGGGCTTACCTGAGGCTGCGGCGCTGGAGAGATGCTATCCATGTTCTAGACCTAGTTCAAAACCAAAATTACTGGAGTAGTAAGCGCAAGACCCATAGTTTAAGAGCACTCAAAAAATACTAAGAGTTTGACGGGTCACCTAAGATTCCTAACAAGTGATCTGAGACCTTAACCCATCCAAACGGGAGCTATTTATAGCCCTAACCCCTATTGATGGGGATGAGTATCCATTAGAGTAACGCCTGAGCATTACTCCATATTCACATTTTCAAGCATAATGCTTCTCAGATGTAACGTCAGTAAGTCATCAAGCCAAGCATTATGTTTTAGGCTTTTGCACAATGTTTTTCAAAAACACAAGGAGAAGTGCATCCACTATGGCCACCCCTCCATCTAACATTATAATAACTCATTGTAAAAATCGTTATAGTTAAAAGCTAATTATTAAATATGGGTATTATGTGTGTGTGCAATACCCCAAAATAATAATATAAAATAAAATGTATTTAATACGACTCAGTCGAGTTTTATAGAAAACAATACTTGCAACTTAAAATATCCTAAACAATTTTCCCAAAAATCCCAAAACAATTTAAATACTTTTAACTCTAGTCCAATGTTCGAAGTTCCCCTAAAAAATTCAGTATACCCTAGATTCGAATGTTCGATGGTTCTTTGGAACGTTCGAGTGAAAGCCTAGAACTGTCGGTACAACAGTACACTGAATGTTCGAAGATAGTAAATCAATTGTTCAATAAAGCTTGAAAAGTAAATTTAACCTATTAGCCATATCATTTAGTCTTATCAACTCCGTCCACTACTATAAATAAACCCCTCATACCCCTTCACACCTCATTCATCCCCATGTACCATAGCCACCCCAATCCTAAAGAGAAAATGAAATTCTAGAGAGTAAAGAAGGTGATTTTGGTGTTGTTATATTTTCATTAAGGTAAACCTTGGACCTTACTCGTTTTTCATATTGTTCATGTTCTGACCATGTGATTTGCCATGATTTTTACAAGCCTTAAGTATGACATGATGAATTTATAATTTATCTCTCTTAAAAGTCAATGATTTCCAAAAAGTTAAGAACTTACCCTTATTTTCCAATATTTAGTACGTTGATATGGTTTTTGTTTTTATTAGGGTGTTAGAAGCTTTAGTTGAGATTTGTTACGTAATGTGTAAGAGTTTGGAGCTTTTCATGCATTCTAGTACTTGTCGAATGTCGACCCTAGTTGACTGAACCTTCGATATTGAGATTGAATGCTCAACAGTGCCCAGAATGGATAATTAGGGTTTTAATAATGGTTTAACTCCTAGTCATAGTTTTAACGTGCATAAATTAGACTCTCGAGGTGCCATTTATAATGTTAGAGTATGTTTCACAGTAGCGGGAGTTCAATATGTCTTAGAGTTTGGATAAGCGGACGAGGTAAGTTAATACTTACAAAATTTTTTAATAACATGTGAATGTCTGTTAGGTTTTAGTTTGGCCATATTCAATGATATTTCTTGTATTTCTTTTTGTTCAAAACTTTGGGGAATAACACTTAGGCTTTCAGAGGTTGTTTGAAGAACTTTTTGTTTTCCCGTCATGAACCCCGTCAGAATGGAACATGTAATGGGACTGTGTGAAGAGCCTACTTTTTCCTCGTCAGGAGTGCCATCAAGACCAAACATGTAATGGGGAGTTATTGTTTCCTCGTCAGGAGTTACATTAGGATAGGCATGTAACGGGATTGAAGCTAAAGATACTGTTTCCTCATCAAGAACCTCGTCAGGATGGGACATGTAATGGGACCAATGTTGAGCTCCCCGTTTTTCCGTCAGATGGTGGGTTAAGACGGGCCATGTGACGAAGATGGGACATTTGTTCTTCCCGTCATAATGGATCTGCTTTCTTGTTAAGACGTAGAATTCTCACATCTATGAATTTGTTCTTCCCGTCATAACGAGAAATGTATCCCGTTAGGACGTGAAGAGTAAAATGCTTTCATATAAAAGGATTTTCATGTCATTATTCATTATAGACTTTTAGGAAAATATTTTCTCTGTGCACTATTCACTGATGTCTCAAAGTTCTCTACGGACGTTGTGTCTTTAAAGTTGTTTGTTCAAGAGAGGATGTGATAAAGCTTTGGGTGTTGTGCCTTTGTACTTGTTTGGCGTGTTGCCTCTTCATTCACCTGCACAAAGATTGTTGCCATAATTACTTGAAGAAAGAAGTCTACCGAAGGGTCAGTAAGGAGATGCACTCCGTGACGATGGTCAGAATGGAGACAAGTTGGAAAGCTTATTGTTCTTACTAAGTCTAGAGGTCCTCAAGGTTGTGATAAGTGCTAAAATATACATATTTTAGCCCTTTAATTTACCTATGATAAGCTCTTAGTTTTGTCATTATTGGATGTTTTGCTTCCTTTTTGTGTTTTCTTATGTTTTTGAAGAAAAGCAAGTGTTTCCAGCAAGTTGCAGGCTTAAAAGACAAATTGGAAAAAAGCTGAAAGCCATAGGATCGATCGCAGCCAATCTAGGCTTGAGCGCACCTATGCTCGAGTGTAAGACAACCAGGATTGAGCACATTAGCTCTTGATGACATATCAAGCAGGCGCTAGCGTAGCATATGTTCAAGCGCCCAACATATGGATCGATCGCAGGTGTGCGATCGAGTGCACCAACCTGAGATCGAGCGCACTCGCACAGCTCAAATGCGGAAAGTGTCATTTTCCATCTCAGCTTAGATTTCTAGTCTCCTAGTTGGATTGGTAGACTGACCTATGATTGTATTAGGGTTTCTAAGTCTTTCCTAAGCCAATAAATAGACCTATAAGCCTCTAGAAAAAAGTGTGGACAAAAAGGCACAAGCTCTGGAAAGGAACTGAATGCTAGATCAAGAGGAGTTCGGATTTTTCTTCTCTTCCACCTTTTATTTTGTTATGTATTTTATATTTTAATTAGGACTAGATTGAAGCCCTAAGTCTTTTTAGGATTTCAATTACGCCTTTGTTTCAAACATATTTTGGTATTTTAGTTGATTAATTTCTGGTTTATTGAATTCCTAATATGCATATGGTATGGATTTGTTAATTAAGTCAATTTAGATAACTGAGTCTTGGGCTTAATAAAGTAACAAAAGAACCTCATCACGGGTTCTTGACTTAATCAACATGGGGAACTACGAGTAGATACCATGCTCTAGGTTTCATGTATTTATTGATTTCCATAAATTTATGTTTCCTTAAAGAACAACTTAGTAGATACCATGTTAAATCCCTTGGAGTAGAAACAAATTAGAGTAGATACCATGCCTAATTCATTGTTTAGGGAGATCAATAGCTTGAGGAGTAGATATCATGCCTTTAGGTTGACAAGCATTAAATATATCGTATGATTGAAATATTGGCGTATTGTTATCTTAATTAGTCTGATTAGTGGTCGATATCAAAACCCTAATCCCTTTTAGTCTTAGTTTATCTTTTATTTTATTCCTTTATTTCAATTCTATTCGTGACAATCTGTTATTAAATAGGAAATCAATTCTAAGCATAATTTACCAATCCTCGTGGGAATGATCTCGTATTTGCCTGCTATATTATCTTTTGATCTTGTGCACTTATGAGTAAAATGTACCGAGTATTCGCCTATTAATTTAGGTGGGTATTTGGAACAACAAGTATCGTCTAGTTTGTAACTCTGAATCTTCATATAGTTATTTTTTGGGTTTTGCTGCCCTAGAGTAATTTTTAGCTTTGATGTGTTCAAAGGGGTTTCTACTTCGTAAATAAACTTTGTGTTGTGTCAATGATATAGTTTTAATTCCGTTATGCATGTTTTATTTTTGTTATATAGCTTAGTTCTATGCTTTGATTATTTGGCGATTAGAGGTATAACACAATCCTACTAATCTTTCAATGTCTAAGGACTAAGCATGCATTTCTTTTCAATAACAGCCTATTACTTTTTATAAATGACTAAATGTTTAAATATGATATTTTTTCTAAATAAAGGAACAATATTGGCATTGTATGACATGGTATACCGATATGTGCGGTATAATGACCATGTGTTTACTATATGGACTTAATGTTAAGGAACATCTAGCAGTTGAAGCAATTGAAGTACAGCAAGCGAGAATGCGCTTGAGCGCACTAGTAACGCGACTGTTGAGGCAAAGATAATACAAGCTTATCCCCCCCACCCAAAAAAGAAAAAAAGAAAAAAAAGAAAAAAAAAAAAAACATAGGCTAGTTTGAATCACGAGAGCGCTCGCGCTCGAGCGCATTGCACCTGCATCCTACGTAGCTGTCTCCTATGCATAGTCTGTTTTGGATTCAATCTTTGAATCCAAATAGATCTCTTCTCCTCAGATCCGAATGCATCTCCTCTATTATCTTTAAAGTAGTTTTATCTCTTCCCTTTTTAGTTCTTTAGTTGTATTAGTTCTCCTTGTTATTATTGTATTAGTTGTCTTAGTTTGATTACAATTGTAACTCTTTTGCCTATATATACAATGAGAACGAAGCTAAGACTTTATTCCACCAAAAGCAAGTTTCTTTGCTTTCTTTCATGGTATCAAAGCCACACGGTTCACACCCCTCTTGTTGATGGCTCTGAGCCATGTCCACCAAAGCGTATTCCATCTTCCTCTGAGAAAAGTACTCCTGATGTCTCAAACCCAGAATATGTTCTTTGGGAATAGAAAGATCAATACATTCTCAGTTGGTTCATTGCAACCTTGACTGCTCCAATTGTGACTACTATCTATGGGTGCAAAACCTTAAGTCAAGTATGGAACATTCGCCACTTGTTATGCTTCTCCATCAAGGTCTCACTTCACCCAACTGGGACGCCAACTTCAAACTCTTAGACAAGGTAACAAGCCATGGGTTGATTTTATTCGTAGTGCCAAATCACTTGCTGACTAGTTAGCCATTGCCGGTAGTCCCATCACTGATGATGATCTTGTATCCTACATCATAGGTGGATTAAGCTCCACCTACAATTCTTTTGTCATGACCTACTCAATGATAACAAAGAATATCTCTAGGTCACTTGAAGAATTTCAGTTTGAATTACTTGGACCTGAACAACTCCTTGAACATCAGGCTGCCACTACCGAACTACAAACCTATGCCATGACTGCCCAGAAGCCAAGGTTATAAGCAGATATTCAACAACAAGAAACCTTTCTCCAATTATAGAAATTCTCCCTCAAAGAAGCCTTTCAATAGATCCCCTGGTATCCTCCCATCCCCTATTTTCCCTCAAGGAAAAACCATTATTGGAGGCTCCAGCAACTACATTCTAGGTAGAAATTCTCAACCTGGTATCTTCTCATCCAACAAGCCTCTTTGTCAGATATGTGGCCGCTCCAATCATCAAGCATTGGACTGCTTTTATCGCATGGATTATGCCTTCCAAGGACGACATCCACCATTTGAACTTGCTGCAATGGTCTCCCAATCCAACAATTTACAAGATAAAGATCAATGGCTTGCCGACAATGGAGCCAACACTTACATTACTAATGACTTGGAGAATCTAACTCTGCAGCAACCATATCAGGGTGATGAGACAATAGCAGTATGTAATGGTAGTGGACTTGGTATCTCCCACACTAGCTCTTCCTCTTTTCTTATTTCAAATCAAATTCTACATCTCAAAAATATCTTACACTGTCCTAATGGTACAACAAATTTACTTTCAATTAAGAAATTCTATTGTGACCATGATTGTCATTTTAAACTAACTGATAGCTATTTCTTAATTAAGGACAACCTCACAGTGAGGATCCTCCTACAAGGGGAAAGTGAAGATGGTCTCTGCCCATTAAGGTTACAATACTTCACCAGAAATAAAGTCAGAGCATTTATTACACGATTTGGGATTAAGGTGTCTTCTTCAGTTTGGCACAACCACTTAGGGCATCCAAGTCATCGAATCTTGCAGCATCTGCTTCACAATGACCACCTTCTTGTGTCTTCAGTTAAGTCAAGCCAGTCTATTTGTGTTTGATGTCAATTAGGAAACAGCAAAAAGTTAACTTTTGCTGAGTCTAGTCGTGTCACCACTACTCCATTGGAGCATATTCATAACGATGTATGGATTTCTCATTTATCTTTAATCAATGGAAGCAAATGATATGTTATTTTCATTGATGATTTCTCTAGATACACCTGACTATTTCCTCTTAAACTCAAATCAGATATTTTTGAAACCTTCGTTTAAATTCAAGCACTTAATAGAAAATTTATTTTCCCTAAGAATCAAACAACTTCAAACAAATGCTGGTGGTGAATACGCCTCTCATAACTTCACTAAATTTTTGTCAACACATAGTGTTCTTCATTGAACCACTTATCCACATACATCTCAACAAAATGGAGTTTCAAAAAGAAAACATAGGCATATCATTGAATCTGGTTTTAGTCTTCTAGCTTAATCCCACCTCTCTTCAAAATACTAGGTTGAAGCTGTCAGTACTGCCGTGTATCTCATTAATAGACTGCCTACCCCAACTCTCCAAAATTCAAGTCCTTCACCAAACTCTACAATAAGGAACTTGAATACACCTTTTTCAAAAATTTTGGTTATGCTTGTTATTCCCTCTTAAGACCCTATGCTAAAAACAAAGTGGAATTCAGAAGCAAACAACACATCTTCCTTGGATACAATGCTCGCCAAAAGGGTTACAAGTGTCTTGATCCCAACTCCAATCGTGGATATGTCTCTAGACATGTTATTTTTGATGAATTGGTATTTCACACATAGGGTATAGCATCATCTTCATCCCCTGACGAATTAGATCTTTCCGCTATAGGTATTGTTCTTGATTCTTCTCATTTTTACTCTGTGAATAATTCTGATTCTAGTATTATTCACACCCCATCCCCTATCACATTGACTTCCCCAGCACGAGTGGCTGCCCTAACAAACACTCTTGCTTCCCCTCTCTCCTCAAGGCTATTCTCCTCACCAACACCTGGACCCTCTACTCCATTGATTACCCCTACTGCAGAATTGCTACCTCCTATCCCTGACTCTTTGCCTTCTTCCCCTATCTCCAATCCAGATCAATCCCTGCTTTAGGTTCTACTTGCACCGCTTGAGCAAGCCTCTCCTCATATTGTCACAAGATCTATGACTAGAAACTCAAAACCTAAGTCTTTTCCCAACTATCGGCTATTCCTATCCTTAAAATCAACCAAGTGTCCACTAAAATCATTTCATGCCACACCCTTGCCTTCTATCCCTACCACATTTGCTTAGGTTGTCTCAAACCCTAAATGGTTTGCTGAATGGAAAGTGAACTTCAAGCTTTGGTTGACAATGGTACTTGGTCTCTCTGCCCTAGACCTTCACACCGAAACATCATAAAAAACAAGTGGGATTTTCGGCTAAAGGAAAAATCAAACGGCACTATTGAAAGATATAAGGCAAGACTAGTGGCTAAGGATTTTCAACGAAGAGATGATATTGACTACATTGAAACTTTTACTCCAGTTATCAAACCAGCCACTATATGGATCCTACTATCCTTAGCAATCCACTACAATTGGCGCCTCAAGCAATTGGAGCTTTCCTTCATGGTCACTTGAATGAAGAAGTCCTCATGTGTAACACCCCCAAAATTAGCCTTGGCTAACTTGGCAGGGTTGCTGGCAATTACTCCTGTTTAACCAATTTGTGGCTAAATGAGAAATCACCCCTCTAAGCATTATCAGAGTTAATGCATAGGAAGGTGAAAAAAAATATGAGAAACTATTAAATCATCAATGGATAAGTAGAATCCTTAAACTCAAAGACATGGAGCAACTAATAACAATATAAAACAAACCTGATAGTACCATGAAGATTCTAAAGCAAGGTCCGTAGTGGCAATCGTGCCACTCTTGAGTTCTAGAAACATACTTCCTAAAAGGGTAATAACAGCGTAAGTCTAACGACTTAGTAAGTAAACCTCACAATTAGGTATGATTGAGCTCATTTAAGCATAAATAAGTGTCCAGTTTTAGTAATCATTTGAAAAGAGGAGTTGTCTTCATTAATATACCATAAAAGTATTGTTTGGTTAATAAAGACGGTGGTGTACTCTTGGCGGCAATCGCCTAAGTATTTTAATGCAGGAAAAACTAATGTTTTATAGGTCATAACTCTAATGTATGGTCTACCCGAGATATTACCCCTTCCCAGCAGGGTTAGTGCTGTCCTAAGGGACCTATAATACAATGCCGGTGCTCCAGCCATTGTACGCTACCATACATAATACTAGCGGCACGACTGAGTCCGACCTCAGGTGGCCTACACCGCTAATGATGTCCGTCCTATAGTAGCCTAGCCATTTGGGTATGGCTACACCAGGTCACAAAACCATTGGATCCAAAGCTCACATAACAACACACACATTTGACTATAGAATGAAGTCTATACAGTAAGCCCATGGCCATTATACCGCATGTATTGGTGTACCATGTCATATGATGCATCTTATTAATCAGTTGATAAAGCAGTTATCAAGTTATTACGAAAAGTAGACATGCTCATATCATACTCGTGGTCAGTCAACTGACATATCCCATGTTTTGAAGAAAGTTTTCGTAATTGTTTACTTACCTCGTACACTCGCTCGAATCCTCCAACATAGCTAAATCCTGCTATAACGAAATACGACATGTTGTGATGCACAGTTCTAGAGGACTCTTACGAGTAAGATACTACGCTTTATCTAACAAAAGGGTTGCTAGGGCCTAAGTTTCACAAATGGGGCTAAGGCAGATGTCTGACCTCTTGACCGTACTTCCAGGCTCGAGGAGCGTACGGCCAGTCAATGAGTAGGCATTTCGGCCAAAAGCTCCTAACGGGGTTTCAAGGCTCCTATGCAATCTAGAGACTACTATAACTCTTTCTAGGCTATAAAATAAGCAAATGCGTCATAAGAAAACTCAACATCATGCAATACAAAAAATCAAAGGAGCTTTCGAAACTCTTTTAAAAACATTTCTTGGTTTGTAACGAAAGGAGTGAAAACCTAATATAACATCCTTTTGAAAACTCACAACATTTTGGAAAACAATAAAACAGTAGTGAAAGTGTAAAACGGGCAGGGTTTACCTCGGGAGGTGGCAAGAACACCAAGCTTTCCTCATTTTCTCCAAAAATCCTCTAAACTTTCAAGAAAACTCACAAGAATACTCTGATAGGTGTTTGCAGAGGGCCTAGGGGCGAGGAATGGATTCTGGGAACGAATAAAGGATGGATGTTTATAGGGGAGAAAAGCTGGAGGCATTCACTAACTACTCTAAAAGTAGTGGACGTTCGGTACTATAAGGGCGTACATCCGGTACTATTACACATTGGGTAAAAGGGTTTAGCGTACATTCTGGGTATTATCCAAGGGTTTTTCAAAAAGCAGTGTACGTCCCGGGTGGTCCCATTGTACTATTGTCAACGTACGTCCGAGAGGTCCCCCTGTGTACGTCCTCTACTAAAAACAGTAGCGTACGTCCGGTAACCCTGCGTACGTCCTCTACTAAAAACAAGAGCGTACATCTGGTTTGCTGGGCGTACGTACGGTCAGAAATGGTAGGTTTGGGTTTCACTTCAAAGGCTTCATGGCCAAGTGTAAGGGCTATGAGTTATGCTGAGATGGCTTAGAGTTTTCTGTTTAGGGCTGATTTAGAAGGCTATTAGCTCGTTGAATAAGGGATTAAAACTCTTTTCTTTTTAAAACAATTTAAAAAGTTGAGGTATTAAATCATGGAGCAGCTTACTGGTTTTGTTGATGCAGCTTTTCCAAATCATGTATGTAGTAAGCTCAAAAAGGCCTTCTATGGTCTAAAGCAAGCCCCAAGAGCCTGGTTTCACAAATTGTCACAAGCTCTTCTCCATCTTGATTCTGTTGGATCCCTAGCAGACACCTCTCTTTTTATGCTTCATCAAGGTTCTATTCATATTTACATACTTATATATGTTGATGATATCATAGTAACATGCACAGATTCATCTATCATGGAGTCTCGCATCCACGACCTTCAATTGGAATTTAAGCTTAAAGATCTTGGCTGCGTTTCATACTTCGTAGGCATCCATGTTCTTCGTGACAAATCTAGCTTACATCTAAATCAAGGAAAATACATTATTGACTTACTTGATCGTGTGCAAATGCTTGGAGCAAAGCTTTATGCCGCACCCTGCACTTCAAGCAAGAAACTCACCAAGCTTGATGGTAATGTCCTACCCGATCCCACAACCTATCGCCATATAATTAGAGCTCTCCAATATTGCACACTCACAAGACCTGACATAGCCTACATTGTCAACCAATTGTGCCAATTTCTCCATTGTCCAACCAATGAACATATGAAGGCTACTAAAAGAGTCCTAAGGTACCTTAAAGGCACACCAGATCATGGCCTTCACTTCATTACAAGTCCTCTTCAATTTCAGGCATACTGTGATTCTGACTGGGCAGGGGATCTTCTTGATCGTAGATCCACCACATGGTATTGTGTCTTCTTTGGTTCCAACTTGGTGTCTTGGCATGCCAAGAAGCAGCCTGTTGTCTCAAGATCTAGCACCGATGTTGAATATCGTGCCATGGTCATCACAACTACTGACCTCTCATGACTTCCAATGTTACTCAAAGAATTGCTGATTTCTCTCCATGATCCTCCTTACTTTGGTGTGATAATATAGGAGATATTGCCTTAGCTTCCAATCCTATCTACCATGCTCGTACCAAGCATGTAGAAGTAGACTACCACTTCATCCGTGGGAAAATTCTTCACAAAGATCTTAGTGCTAGCTACATTCCAACTCAAGATCAATGTGCTGATATCTTTACAAAGGGTCTTACCTCCTCTCGCTTTCTTTCCTCAGAGACAAACTCATGGTCACTCCTCCTCTCGTTCATTTGAGGGGGCCTGTTAAGAAACATCTAGCAGTTGATGCAATTGAAGTACATCAAGCGAAAGTGCGCTCGAGCGCACTACACCTGCATCATGTGTAGCTATCTCCTATGCATACTGATGAGTGCCAAATATTGCATATTTGGGCCCCTTAATTTGCATTGTTAATCCTTTAGCTTTATAATCTGATGTTTTGTGCTAGTTTGGTGTTTTAGTGTTTTGCAGGTTGTTGAAGGAAAACTGCGGTCTTAATGTAAAAGACGCAAAGAAGTTGGAAAAAGAGCATTTTTGGAAGTGGGATCGGGCGCATCTGCACTCGAGCCCAGCAAGGGCACGCTCAAGCACACCCCCACCTATGCCCAAGCAAGCAGCGCCCAAGCGCTATGCCGCAAGAGCAGTAATGCATGCTCGAGTGCAAGCAAGCGCACCTAGTATGCGATTGAGCACACTCAGTTGTCCTGGCGCCGGATTTAGGTTAAAACCCCTAGGCAAGCCCTATAAATAGCATTCTTTTCTAGCGAAACAAACCAAGGGGGCGTCGTTCAGTGTAATTTTCAAGTTTTTGGCATCTTTTAGCTCTGAACACATTTAACTTTGTAAGTTTATCAGTTTTGATGAATTCAATTAGTTTTAATTTGATTTTTGTAGACATAAAAGGCTAAACCTTCAACTAAGGTTGAAGATGAAGCCTCACAATTGATTAGCAGTCACATTCTCATTGTAATATTCGTACAATTCCAATGTTTAATATATTTGATGTTTTATTTCAATTCAATCAGTTGATTAAACACTTTTAATTGATTGTTTTGATTATTATTTGTGTAAACATTGGATATTCGATATGTTTCATTCGATAGATACATTGAATCATTCAATTTAAATTGGATATCCATTATGATTCGTCAATCAAATGGATACATTGGATGATTTGGTTTAAGTTGAGTATTCTTTGTGATTTGTAGAATGGATGGATTCATTGAATGTTTTAATGTGGTATTTTTATGAAAAGTGGAACATGCATAGGGTTTTATCATTCTTCAACTGTATGGACAAAACATGAGAATGTGTTGCTTGATTTGGTGAGTGTGAATTCTAAGCCTTAGTATTTTTATTCACTTGATTAAAGTTAATTTCATTTAGTTTTTATTTTTGCAAGAAAAATCACCCAATTGTTGGAACTAGATTAAAGTTTAATTAATTTAGATAGAAGTTTGTTTTCACGAACACAATTCCCTGTTGATTCGACCTCACACTTGCGAAAGTTATATTGCAAACGACTTGTGCACTTGCGAGTAACAATTAAAACTCACAACACATACTCTGTTTTGGATTCAGTCTTTGAATCCAAACAGATCTCTTCTCCTCTAATCCGAATGCATCTCTTCTATTATCTTTAAAGCAGTTTTATCTCTTCCCTTTTTAGTTCTTTAGTTGTATTAGTTCTCCTAGTTTGTATCAAGTTTAAGGTTATTAAACTTGATTACAATTGTAACTCTTTTGCCTATATATACAATGAGAACGAAGCTGAGACTTCATTATGCTAAAAGCAAGTTTCTTTACTTTCTTTCACTTAACCCTATGGTCACAAAGATTTATTGTTATGTTTGACCTTAGATTTAATGGTTATTTCATGATTGGTGCACCTAAACTTGATTGGTGGTCACTATAGACGAATATCATTAGTAGCGTGGCCACCCGATGTCGGACTCGATCAGGCTGCTAATAAGTGGACAATACATGAAAGATATCTGGGGCACCAGTATTGAATTACAGGTCCTTTACGACAATGCCAACCTTACCAAGAATGGATTAAGGGCTTGGAAAGATTATATGGAAGATAGTTATAGTTAATATATATATAGTACGATTCCCCTGCATTAAAATATGAGTGATTGTTATCATAATTATGCCCCATCCTTCCTTTAAAATGAACTACATTGAAAATTCACTTTTACTATTCCAAGTTATAAAACGTCAGTCAAAGGCTCATTGCATGACCAACTACTAATATTTGCTTACTAAGTCTTAGACTTGTGCAGTTATTTTTTTTTCCACTTGGCAAACGTACACTTTGACGTTTTGCGGTTTAGCAGGTCTCTAGAGTATAGAGTGATAAAATTAGCTAGGATGAAGATGTCGGGTTTTGGTTTATAAAATGTTTTTGGTAGCTCTGACCCTATATTTGATCATACATAATGGCATTAAGGATTATGGTAATCTCATATCATGAATTTTTACTTTCTGCAAGTTTTTACTCTGTTATCTTTGAAGGGTAATACAACCAGTTAGTTACTAGTTAATTGGAGTGGAGGAGTTACTAGTAATTCTTTCAATATTGATTGAATAAATCAGTTTAATTTTGGAAGCGTTATAGTATGTGTAGGTTGAAGATAATGGAGAAAGAGGAAGTGTACCAGAGAGCACTGGTTGAACACTGTTGAGTAGTATAGAGAGAGCCAGCAAGGGTGACAATTCTGCCACCGCTTCAACCACCTCCTGACTTTCGGTGAATATGTAGGCAACACGTCCTCTGAAGTAAAGGAAAAATAGAAAAAGCACGAATCCAATGGTGAATGATGTCAGCACTATCATCATCATTGAGAACTTTGCAGCTCTTGAACTCCCTCTTCCTAGCTCATTTGATACCCGGACACTGCAACATTTTCATAAATGCATCGTACCTTGTCCTTGATATAGTTATTTTCAAATTTAAGATACAATATTAGATGATGCTCATACCTTGCTGCAGCCATGAATCCTAGAGATATCATCATTTCCCACCCATTGATATTAATACTGTAAAGAAGCATATTTTTTGAATTATCAAGATTTATTGAGTATGATGGATGATATATTTTTGAATTAATAACAACATGAAAGCAAAAGCCAAAGAAACATTAAAAAAAAAAAGGAAAAAAGTTGATTAGAATTACCATATGGATAGAGCATCGATGAAGACCTCAGCATTTTTCATATTTCCTGTTAAAAGAACCAACACTGTGTTGTACCAGAGCTCCAGACTGCCATGAAACAAATGTCATTCACTAAAAAACTTTTTAGATACATGTTATACCTATACGAAAGCAATTATCAAATTGACAAACTTCAAGAGGCTATGAACTGATTCTTAATTTATAAATCACATATATATTAATTTGCAGTTAGAAAAAAAAAAAAAGAAGTCTTAATTAATTACCAGAGCATAATACCAGATGATAGCGAAAGCTTGAAAACCAGCCAAAGATCCTTGAAAGCTAATATTGAGAAGCCCTTCCATGTTTCCCGACAACCTCCACATACAACAAATATAAACTGGCCGATATTTGGAATCCAAAAGGCCACCAATGTGGACAACATTGCACCCGGAATCCCAAACTTATATTTCACAGTTAAAAGCCATGAGAGGAGGATGTGGACTGCAATTGAAAATGCTGCCAAGTAGGTAATAACCATGTTTTTGCTCTGTGATTGTAAGAACATTTGGCATGTGAAACTTATAATGAAGGAAAACACCACACCAATGAACCAGTAACCAATGTTTCCTCCTAGTTCTGCAATATTTTCCTCTTGGCCTAAAAGCTCTAGAATTGGGGTTGTGAAGATAAATAGAGGAAGAAGAAAGATTGAGGTCAAGAACAAAACTATCCATGACCTTTGAAGATATACTCCAAGCATGTGGTATTGTTTTGCACCATATGCCTGCCCACAGAGAGTTTCCAGTGCACTAGCCATGCCCAACTGCACTTCCAAATTCACTAACGTCATTCAAATCAAATAGAAAGAGCTCTTTTCAGGTACAAGAGACCACAATAGCTATGAAAAGAAATATTACAATTGTTTGATGATCAATTACATGTATATAACACTATTACTACTGGTCAATAAACATATAATGATAAAGATATCCAAAAACATATATAACAAAAAAAAAGAAGAGAGAGAGAGAGGGTTGATTAATTTTTATGGTGAAACGTTTGCTCATCTCAATTATTTTGCAACAAGAAATACAAGGAAGAAAACAGAGGGTCCTTGAATTTCTAGTATTGAGTTTCACCAAAAACAGAAGAAGAGTTTCATGTTTCTTTGGCTTTTTCTTGAATAATTCCTCATCAACCTTAAATTCTTGATTAGCAAAAGAAGGCCAAGAAGTTCGAAAGGGGTCTACACCCATTAATCAGGACGATGATGGCATGCTTTGACATTTAGAACTTCTCCCAGTTAGTGGATTGTGCTTCTGTCTACGAGTAAAGTTCGAAGGAAAATATTGTGACATTTGCAGAACATAGGAAGTAAACCTTCATCCCTGGTACCTCATTTGGAAGGATTGGATCTAGGAAAAATATTGTTGTAAGAGGCAAAAAGAAAGATATAGAGTATTTGAAAGAAAATTCTCTAACTCGATAATGATTCAATTGATGATTTTTACATAATAAGTTAGCCTATTTATAAAAGAGAAAAACTTATAAAGAAAGTAAACATAATCGTAGTAGTAATAGTAAACCTAATCCTAATAAAAAAATGAAAATAATTAAAGCAAATCTAACCATATTAACAAAAGGAAATAAAGTCCTAATAAAATAAAATAAAATCCTAATATAAAATTAACAATCAGCGAGAATCGTAATAATCTTTTCTTTTCTACTTTTATTGTCGGAGAACGGATAAAATTTCGATCAAGCGGCGTTGCTCCGATATTATTTTTGATTTTTTCCTTATTTTTGTTTTTAGCAAAAATATAGGTGAATATCGTCTTACATCAGACATGCTCCAATCGTCCCTCGGTGTCAACAATAGCAATATTAAAAGAATCAAGCATCGGTTCCATGCTGGCATTGCAATAAGGTTCATTGGGGAGCTTCGAGCTTGTAGAGTTGGCTTGGGAGTATGCGATCAGCATGGCCAAGCTCGTCACTTTAGCAAGTTTGCACAACTAAGGTATCAGTACCACAACATGGGAAGGCACAAAAACCATTGGCGTTAGCTCGGATTTTTTGCTCTTTCCAAGGAAGCTTAAAGAAGAATAAGATGTGGAGATACCATTCCTGTTCTTGGATTTAAAGCATCCGTTTTATTTGATTCAAGGGCTACCAATTCTTTCATGTCTACCGTCTTTGCTAAGTTATGTAGACTAGCGGTAGCATGCCCAAAGGTTAGTTTTGCTGTAACCACTCCAATGGGAAGAATGTAAGAAATTCTATATATATTAAATGCTCATTAACAATAAAACTAACAGCGGAAATAATTTAATATATATGTACCTCCGGCTATTGCTTTGCTCAAGCAACTTGAAGAACAACTTCACAGCAACCAAACTAAAAAACAAAATTATTGAGAGATTCTTCTGACCTATGCCTACCAGTGAGTGCCAATTGATGGAATACATAGGCCTTATTTATAGGTAGGTCAGGGGACCCTCAATTAAAGCTGTTACCTTAATTATTTCTCCCATCAAGGAATAAAAATCAAATCAATACAACTAATTGATTCCACAAAAATAATATCTTTAATTAAATCAAATACTTGTTCCACAAGAATTAAATCAGTGATTTAATTCAGAATATTTGATTGAAATCAAATAATTGTTCCACAAGAATTAAATCAGTAATTTAATTTAAAATATTTGATTTACACAATAAGCTTTAATTGGAATAAATTACTGAACACCGTAATTACATATATTTTATAATTACAATATATGTGACATACTTTAAATGAAATTTCTTACATTCTCCCACTTAGCCCTTATGACACATAAATTCCTTATGGTGTTCAGTTATATGATATGGCCAATACTTTATTTATTCCAACCTTTCATGGAATCCTCCCACTCGCTCAAGGAATACTACACACGAATCATGGCGGTAAAGCTTTTCTATGATAAGCCGTCCCTTCCATGTATCACGATGTGCAATATCTCCCTAAATGAGTATTTTATGGATAATGTAATTTATGAATGAACTTCCTATAAGTCATTCGGGTCCAACTTTAATTTTATCCCCACGGATAAGAATAATATATGTGTGCACAAAAATCTTTATAACATAACCTTTATGTCTATAGACCAATTAAAGAGAAACTAAGCACAAATGAATTAATGAATCTCATATATTCCACATGACTTTATACTTTCTTTACCGGTAAACCTTTAGTCATGGGATCCGCAATCATTAATTCAACACTTATATTCTTAATAGACACTTATTGTCACTTAATGTTCTCTTTCATAGTGATACTCTATGTCGATATACATACTTCTGCTTCTACTCAGTTTATTCTTAGAAAAATAACTATAGTAGAATTAACTCAGAAGATCTTTATGGGTCTAACTATAAAATCAACAATTTTGAGACCTTAACAAAAATGTCTCAACCATAATGCCTGTGTAATTAATTCACAGCATGTAATGACTTTTGCTTTCATGGTAGATGTAGCAACTATAGCCTGCTTACTGCATCTTCAGTACATATATACTGAAGTTGATTCTCTACTATCTACACATTTGGCAAAAATCAAACCTGAATAAACACCACCAAATGGTAAGTGTATCTTTAGGTTAAACTGTAGTTCTTGGTTCATTGCATATTCCATAATACTATATTGACCCAATAGTCCAATGGCTATTTCAATGTCGGGTCTAATGTAGACCCGTTGATACATATGGAATATTTTTTTCTTCTGCCTTTGTTCCAATACATTTGGGACATTATCCCCTTTAATAATAGGTGCTACTGAAGATTCATAGTTCTTCATTTTGAATCTCTCCCAAAAACACTTTAGTGAGAAGAACTTTATGTAGCAAACCTAAATTAGTGCTTGCAAGCAAAATATTATCTATATATAGGACTAAAAGAAATGTAACTTTACTCCCACTGACCTTAAGGTATATTCAATGATTAACAAGGTTCTCAATAAACCCATGTAAGGTAACAACCTTGTATTATACACCACTAGTGAGAGGCCTATCTTAGTCCATTAATAGATATCCTTAATTTGCAAGCTTTCTGACTGTTATTAATAAAACCCCTTAAGTTGTCTTATGTAGGGGTGTAAACGAGCCGAGCTTGAGCGAGCTTCCCTTGTTCAGGCTTGGCTCGTTTAAATTTGACTCGAGCTCGAGCTCGAGTCGAGCTTAAGGGCGAGTCAAAAAAATCGAGCTCGAGCTAATAATAAGTCGAGCCGAGCCAGCTCGCGAGCTGGCTCTTATATTTAATGTTTTTGTTTTCAATTTTTTTTTTTTTTTTTAACTTCAAGTACTCTTAAACGGCTTAAGAAGTTAGTTTGCATATGAGCATTTGCTTAACCTGACTAGTCAAGTATGGAGCCTGAGTCAATACAGCAAGGCATTTGGTTTCAAAGAGAGAGGATATGCATCCTTTTATAGATAAGCAAACTTAGAGATTGATGTTTTCTTAACAGGTAGTGATAGTGTTTGGGTCTATTTGATTCTTCAATAGTTTATACCTTTCACAATCTCCCTCAATAGTTTTTGCTTGATTCTTCTTCCTTTCGTTTGGATATGTTCTAATTGAATCAAGGTCTTTTTAATGATTGCTCTCTCTCTTTGATCATGAAGGGTCTAGAATTTTCCATTCTCTAACGCTTAAATATAAATGCAATTTTAAGGTTTTAATAATTATGAGATTTATAATTAATTATGTATTACTTAGTTATATATATATAGACACACACACACACTCGAGCTTATACGAGCTGTTCACGAGCTTAGCCGAGTCGAGCCGAGCTTGCTTCGTTTAATATTCGAGCTAGGATTTGTGTTCATGAAGTGTTTCATTTAATATTCGAGTCGAGCTTATGCGAGCCGAGCCCGAGCTTGCTCGCGAGACACTTCGCTCACTTAACAGCCCTAGTCTTATGTACACCTCCTCCTTAAGATCCTTATTCAGGAAAATTGTTTTTCACATCCTTTTGATATAGCTCTAAAACAAAATGAGCTACTCATACCATGATAATCAATGCCTTCATTTTGAGTAAGATCATTGGCTACAAGTCTAACTTTATATCGTTCAACATTACCTGGAAGCATCCTTTTAGGTTTTATAAACCCATTTGCAGCCTATGGTTACAACTCCCTTTGGTAAGTCAACAAAATTGCAGACTTGAATTTTAGCCAAAGATTTCATCTCCTCCTTCATGGCATTGAAACACAATGTGAAGTTATCTCCACCCAAAAGGATGTGAAAGCAAATTTTTGATCGTCCTTAGGTCCGACATAAAAATCATACTCCTGAAAGCGTACAACATAATCACTAGAGATTGTTGGTCGCCTTATTCTAGAAAATCTTCTTAATCCTACTTCATTTACTTTTGACAAAGTCTGAGTAGGTTCATTCTGAACTTGTTCCTTATGAGTTGACTGTTCTGAAACCGATTGTGCTTGAAGATAATCAATTTGATTTTTCTTAAGCACAGTCAAACACCCTTCATGTGAAGGGGCTTCAGTTAACTCTTGTGCTTCCTCTAATTCAATCCCTTGAGAATAAGCACTCCCACTAAGTTCAGCGTCCTCTATAAATTTTGAATATTAGACTCAACAATTCTAGGACTAAATGAAGAACAGTAAAGCCTAAACTCCTTGGAGTTTACTGTATAACCTATAAAATTTCGCTAGTTGTCCTTGAAGCTAATTACATTAGGTGTGGAGTATAAATCCTCACTATAGCAAGACAACCCCATATGTGTAAACAATTTGAACTTGGTTCCATTCATTCCTTAATTTAGGTGTCTTATGGACAACTCTGATTGGAATCGAGTTAAATGTATACACAGCGGTTTTCAAGGCTTCACTCCATTAGGAGAATAGAACATTACCTTTCATGTCCCTTTTCGTGTACCTACCATAATACTATCTGCCTCTATCAGATCTTACGATCTTGATTTTCTTTTGTTTTGTTTCTCTACTTCCACCTTATAGGTACTGAAAGCATTTAATGCCCCAACCTTATGATTTAGAAGATAGAGATACATAAACCTTATATGGTTATTACCGAAAGAGATAGGATATCTCTAACCATTTAGGCAAGAAGTATGAAAAATGTTACACTTGTACATGATCTCAAGAATTTCAAAAATACTTTTGTTGGCACCTTCAGTGGTATAGTTGGTCTGCTTTTCCTTAATGCAGTCCACATAAATACCAAAGGTAGTAAATTTCAAGAGTCGTAAAAACTCTATCATTTATCGACCTTTTTATTCTTTATAGAAATATATTCCAATCTCCAATGCCATAACATAGAGGATTTTCTCATTCATAAGACTCTGCTTTATGTCAACATTTATATGCAGGGATTAATTTTCCCAAAAATTGGGATTTAGATCAATTTTAAATAGACCATTAATTTAATATTCCACCCAAAAATTTTAACAATACAAGGGAATAGACCGTTTTCACCAACTCGAGGAAATGATGCGGTCAAGCTCCGCGTCCAAGATGACTCAATACAAGGGAGCGCCAGACAAAGCTTCCCCAGCCTTTACGATTGTGAGATCGTCGGTCGATAGTGAATTAGGTAATGACATTTTTTAATGGTCAATAGCAATATTAAAAGAATCAAGCATCGGCTCCATGCTGGCATTGCAATAAGGTTCATTGGGGAGCTTCGAGCTTGTAGAGTTGGCTTGGGAGTATGCGATCAGCATGGCCAAGCTCGTCACTTTAGCAAGTTTGCACAACTAAGGTATCAGTACCACAACATGGGAAGGCACAAAAACCATTGGCGTTAGCTCGGATTTTTTCCTCTTTCCAAGGAAGCTTAAAGAAGAATAAGATGTGGAGATACCATTCCTGTTCTTGGATTTAAAGCATCCATTTTATTTGATTCAAGGGCTACCAATTCTTTCATGTCTACCGTCTTTGCTAAGTTATGTAGACTAGCGGTAGCATGCCCAAAGGTTAGTTTTGCTGTAACCACTCCAATGGGAAGAATGTAAGAAATTCTATATATATTAAATGCTAATTAACAATAAAACTAACAGTGGAAATAATTTAATATATATGTACCTCCGGCCATTGCTTTGCTCAAGCAACTTGAAGAACAACTTCACAGTAACCAAACTAGAAAACAAAATTATTGAGAGATTCTTCTGATCTATGCCTACCAGTGAGTGCCAATTAATGGAATATATAGGCTTATTTATAGGTAGGTTAGGGACCCTCAATTAAAGCTGTTACCTTAATTATTCCTCTCATCAATGAATAAAAATCAAATCAATACAACTAATTGATTCCACAAAAATAATATCTTTAATTAAATCAAATACTTGTTCCACAAGAATTAAATCAGTGATTTAATTCAGAATATTTGATTGAAATCAAATAATTGTTCCACAAGAATTAAATCAGTAATTTAATTTAAAATATTTGATTTACACAATAAGCTTTAATTGGAATAAATTACTGAACACCGTAATTACATATATTTTATAATTACAATATATGTGACATACTTTAAATGAAATTTCTTACATTCTCCCACTTAGCCCTTATGACACATAAATTCCTTATGGTGTTCAGTTATATGATATGGCCAATACTTTATTTATTCCAACCTTTCATGGAATCCTCCCACTCGCTCAAGGAATACTACACACGAATCATGGCGGTAAAGCTTTTCTATGATAAGCCGTCCCTTCCATGTATCACGATGTGCAATATCTCCCTAAATGAGTATTTTATGGATAATGTAATTTATGAATGAACTTCCTATAAGTCATTCGGGTCCAACTTTAATTTTATCCCCACGGATAAGAATAATATATGTGTGCACAAAAATCTTTATAACATAACCTTTATGTCTATAGACCAATTAAAGAGAAACTAAGCACAAATGAATTAATGAATCTCATATATTCCACATGACTTTATACTTTCTTTATCGGTAAACCTTTAGTCATGGGATCCGTAATCATTAATTCAATACTTATATGCTTAATAGACACTTATTGTCACTTAATGTTCTCTTTCATAGTGATACTTTATGTCGATATACATACTTCTGCTTCTACTCAGTTTATTCTTAGAAAAATAACTATAGTAGAATTAACTCAGAAGATCTTTATGGGTCTAACTATAAAATCAACAATTTTGAGACCTTAACAAAAATGTCTCAACCATAATGCCTGTGTAATTAATTCACAGCATGTAATGACTTTTGCTTTCATGGTAGATGTAGCAACTATAGTCTGCTTACTGCATCTTCAGTACATATATACTGAAGTTGATTCTCTACTATCTACACATTTGGCAAAAATCAAACCTGAATAAACACCACCAAATGGTAAGTGTATCTTTAGGTTAAACTGTAGTTCTTGGTTCATTGCATATTCCATAATACTATATTGACCCAATAGTCCAATGGCTATTTCAATGTCGGGTCTAATGTAGACCCGTTGATACATATGGAATATTTTTTTCTTCTGCCTTTGTTCCAATACATTTGGGACATTATCCCCTTTAATAATAGGTGCTACTGAAGATTCATAGTTCTTCATTCTGAATCTCTCCCAAAAACACTTTAGTAAGAAGAACTTTATGTAGCAAACCTAAATTAGTGCTTGCAAGCAAAATATTATCTATATACAAGGACTAAAAGAAATATAACTTTACTCCCACTGACCTTAAGGTATATTCAATGACTAACAAGGTTCTCAATAAACCCATGTATGGTAACAACCTTGTATTATACACCACTAGTGAGAGGCCTATCTTAGTCCATTAATAGATATCCTTAATTTGCAAGCTTTCTGACTGTTATTAATAAAACCCCTTAAGTTGTCTTATGTACACCTCCTCCTTAAGATCCTTATTCAGGAAAATTGTTTTTCACATCCTTTTGATATAGCTCTAAAACAAAATGAGCTACTCATACCATGATAATCAATGCCTTCATTTTGAGTAAGATCATTGGCTACAAGTCTAACTTTATATCGTTCAACATTACCTGGAAGCATCCTTTTAGGTTTTATAAACCCATTTGCAGCCTATGGCTACAACTCCCTTTGGTAAGTCAACAAGATTGCAGACTTGAATTTTAGCCAAAGATTTCATCTCCTCCTTCATGGCATTGAAACACAATGTGAAGTTATCTCCACCCAAAAGATGTGAAAACAAATTTTGGATCGTTCTTAGGTCCGACATAAAAATCAGACTCCTGGAAGTATACAACATAATCACTAGAGATTGTTGGTCGCCTTATTTTAGAAAATCTTCTTAATCCTACTTCATTTACTTTTGACAAAGTCTGAGTAGGTTCATTCTGAACTTGTTCCTTATGAGTTGACTGTTCTGAAACCGATTGTGCTTGAAGATAATCAATTTGATTTTTCTTAAGCACAGTCAAACACCCTTCATGTGAAGGGGCTTCAGTTAACTCTTGTGCTTCCTCTAATTCAATCCCTTGAGAATAAGCACTCCCACTAAGTTCAGCGTCCTCTATAAATTTTGAATATTAGACTCAACAATTCTAGGACTAAATGAAGAACAGTAAAGCCTAAACTCCTTGGAGTTTACTGTATAACCTATAAAATTTCGCTAGTTGTCCTTGAAGCTAATTACATTAGGTGTGGAGTATAAATCCTCACTATAGCAAGACAACCCCATATGTGTAAACAATTTGAACTTGGTTCCATTCATTCCTTAATTTAGGTGTCTTATGGACAACTCTGATTGGAATCGAGTTAAATGTATACACAGCGGTTTTCAAGGCTTCACTCCATTAGGAGAATAGAACATTACCTTTCATGTCCCCTTTTCGTGTACCTACCATAATACTATCTGCCTCTATCAGATCTTACGATCTTGATTTTGTTTTGTTTTGTTTCTCTACTTCCACCTTATAGGTACTGAAAGCATTTAATGCCCCAACCTTATGATTTAGAAGATAGAGATACATAAACCTTATATGGTTATTACCGAAAGAGATAGGATATCTCTAACCATTTAGGCAAGAAGTATGGAAAATGTTACACTTGTACATGATCTCAAGAATTTCAAAAATCCTTTTGTTGGCACCTTCAGTGGTATAGTTGGTCTGCTTTTCCTTAATGCAGTCCACATAAATACCGAAGGTAGTAAATTTCAAGAGTCGTAAAAACTCTATCATTTATCGACCTTTTATTCTTTATAGAGATATATTCCAATCTCCAATGCCATAACATAGAGGATTTTCTCATTCATAAGACTCTGCTTTATGTCAACATTTATATGCAGGGATTAATTTTCCAAAAATTGGGATCTAGATCAATTTTAAATAGACCATTAATTTAATATTCCACCCAAAAATTTTAACAATA
>NC_081549.1:12093395-12111794 GCF_901000735.1 Corylus avellana
GGTACCTTAAAGGCACACCAGATCATGGCCTTCACTTCATTACAGGTCCTCTTCAATTTCAGGCATACTGTGATTCTGACTGGGCAGGGGATCTTCTTGATCGTAGATCCACCACAGGGTATTGTGTCTTCTTTGGTTCCAACTTGGTGTCTTGGCATGCCAAGAAGCAGCCTGTTGTCTCAAGATCTAGCACCGACGTTGAATATCGTGCCATGGTCATCACAACTACTGACCTCTCATGACTTCCAATGTTACTCAAAGAATTGCTGATTTCTCTCCATGATCCTCCTTACTTTGGTGTGATAATATAGGAGATATTGCCTTAGCTTCCAATCCTATCTACCATGCTCGTACCAAGCATGTAGAAGTAGACTACCACTTCATCCGTGGGAAAATTCTTCACAAAGATCTTAGTGCTAGCTACATTCCAACTCAAGATCAATGTGCTGATATCTTTACAAAGGGTCTTACCTCCTCTCGCTTTCTTTCCTCAGAGACAAACTCATGGTCACTCCTCCTCTCGTTCATTTGAGGGGGCCTGTTAAGAAACATCTAGCAGTTGAAGCAATTGAAGTACATCAAGCGAAAGTGCGCTCGAGCGCACTACACCTGCATCATGTGTAGCTATCTCCTATGCATACTGATGAGTGCCAAATATTGCATATTTGGGCCCCTTAATTTGCATTGTTAATCCTTTAGCTTTATAATCTGATGTTTTGTGCTAGTTTGGTGTTTTAGTGTTTTGCAGGTTGTTGAAGGAAAACTGCGGTCTTAATGTAAAAGACGCAAAGAAGTTGGAAAAAGAGCATTTTTGGAAGTGGGATCGGGCGCATCTGCACTCGAGCCCAGCAAGGGCACGCTCAAGCACACCCCCACCTATGCCCAAGCAAGCAGCGCCCAAGCGCTATGCCGCAAGAGCAGTAATGCATGCTCGAGTGCAAGCAAGCGCACCTAGTATGCGATTGAGCACACTCAGTTGTCCTGGCGCCGGATTTAGGTTAAAACCCCTAGGCAAGCCCTATAAATAGCATTCTTTTCTAGCGAAACAAACCAAGGGGGCGTCGTTCAGTGTAATTTTCAAGTTTTTGGCATCTTTTAGCTCTGAACACATTTAACTTTGTAAGTTTATCAGTTTTGATGAATTCAATTAGTTTTAATTTGATTTTTGTAGACATAAAAGGCTAAACCTTCAACTAAGGTTGAAGATGAAGCCTCACAATTGATTAGCAGTCACATTCTCATTGTAATATTCGTACAATTCCAATGTTTAATATATTTGATGTTTTATTTCAATTCAATCAGTTGATTAAACACTTTTAATTGATTGTTTTGATTATTATTTGTGTAAACATTGGATATTCGATATGTTTCATTCGATAGATACATTGAATCATTCAATTTAAATTGGATATCCATTATGATTCGTCAATCAAATGGATACATTGGATGATTTGGTTTAAGTTGAGTATTCTTTGTGATTTGTAGAATGGATGGATTCATTGAATGTTTTAATGTGGTATTTTTATGAAAAGTGGAACATGCATAGGGTTTTATCATTCTTCAACTGTATGGACAAAACATGAGAATGTGTTGCTTGATTTGGTGAGTGTGAATTCTAAGCCTTAGTATTTTTATTCACTTGATTAAAGTTAATTTCATTTAGTTTTTATTTTTGCAAGAAAAATCACCCAATTGTTGGAACTAGATTAAAGTTTAATTAATTTAGATAGAAGTTTGTTTTCACGAACACAATTAATTCCCTGTTGATTCGACCTCACACTTGCGAAAGTTATATTGCAAACGACTTGTGCACTTGCGAGTAACAATTAAAACTCACAACACATACTCTGTTTTGGATTCAGTCTTTGAATCCAAACAGATCTCTTCTCCTCTAATCCGAATGCATCTCTTCTATTATCTTTAAAGCAGTTTTATCTCTTCCCTTTTTAGTTCTTTAGTTGTATTAGT
Source organism: Corylus avellana (assembly GCF_901000735.1). Lineage (NCBI taxonomy): Eukaryota > Viridiplantae > Streptophyta > Magnoliopsida > Fagales > Betulaceae > Corylus > Corylus avellana. The sequence continues at coordinate 12,095,364 of NC_081549.1, forward strand.
TCTCCTAGTTTGTATCAAGTTTAAGGTTATTAAACTTGATTACAATTGTAACTCTTTTGCCTATATATACAATGAGAACGAAGCTGAGACTTCATTATGCTAAAAGCAAGTTTCTTTACTTTCTTTCACTTAACCCTATGGTCACAAAGATTTATTGTTATGTTTGACCTTAGATTTAATGGTTATTTCATGATTGGTGCACCTAAACTTGATTGGTGGTCACTATAGACGAATATCATTAGTAGCGTGGCCACCCGATGTCGGACTCGATCAGGCTGCTAATAAGTGGACAATACATGAAAGATATCTGGGGCACCAGTATTGAATTACAGGTCCTTTACGACAATGCCAACCTTACCAAGAATGGATTAAGGGCTTGGAAAGATTATATGGAAGATAGTTATAGTTAATATATATATAGTACGATTCCCCTGCATTAAAATATGAGTGATTGTTATCATAATTATGCCCCATCCTTCCTTTAAAATGAACTACATTGAAAATTCACTTTTACTATTCCAAGTTATAAAACGTCAGTCAAAGGCTCATTGCATGACCAACTACTAATATTTGCTTACTAAGTCTTAGACTTGTGCAGTTATTTTTTTTTCCACTTGGCAAACGTACACTTTGACGTTTTGCGGTTTAGCAGGTCTCTAGAGTATAGAGTGATAAAATTAGCTAGGATGAAGATGTCGGGTTTTGGTTTATAAAATGTTTTTGGTAGCTCTGACCCTATATTTGATCATACATAATGGCATTAAGGATTATGGTAATCTCATATCATGAATTTTTACTTTCTGCAAGTTTTTACTCTGTTATCTTTGAAGGGTAATACAACCAGTTAGTTACTAGTTAATTGGAGTGGAGGAGTTACTAGTAATTCTTTCAATATTGATTGAATAAATCAGTTTAATTTTGGAAGCGTTATAGTATGTGTAGGTTGAAGATAATGGAGAAAGAGGAAGTGTACCAGAGAGCACTGGTTGAACACTGTTGAGTAGTATAGAGAGAGCCAGCAAGGGTGACAATTCTGCCACCGCTTCAACCACCTCCTGACTTTCGGTGAATATGTAGGCAACACGTCCTCTGAAGTAAAGGAAAAATAGAAAAAGCACGAATCCAATGGTGAATGATGTCAGCACTATCATCATCATTGAGAACTTTGCAGCTCTTGAACTCCCTCTTCCTAGCTCATTTGATACCCGGACACTGCAACATTTTCATAAATGCATCGTACCTTGTCCTTGATATAGTTATTTTCAAATTTAAGATACAATATTAGATGATGCTCATACCTTGCTGCAGCCATGAATCCTAGAGATATCATCATTTCCCACCCATTGATATTAATACTGTAAAGAAGCATATTTTTTGAATTATCAAGATTTATTGAGTATGATGGATGATATATTTTTGAATTAATAACAACATGAAAGCAAAAGCCAAAGAAACATTAAAAAAAAAAAGGAAAAAAGTTGATTAGAATTACCATATGGATAGAGCATCGATGAAGACCTCAGCATTTTTCATATTTCCTGTTAAAAGAACCAACACTGTGTTGTACCAGAGCTCCAGACTGCCATGAAACAAATGTCATTCACTAAAAAACTTTTTAGATACATGTTATACCTATACGAAAGCAATTATCAAATTGACAAACTTCAAGAGGCTATGAACTGATTCTTAATTTATAAATCACATATATATTAATTTGCAGTTTGAAAAAAAAAAAAAAAAAAAAAAGAACTCTTAATTAATTACCAGAGCATAATACCAGATGATAGCGAAAGCTTGAAAACCAGCCAAAGATCCTTGAAAGCTAATATTGAGAAGCCCTTCCATGTTTCCCGACAACCTCCACATACAACAAATATAAACTGGCCGATATTTGGAATCCAAAAGGCCACCAATGTGGACAACATTGCACCCGGAATCCCAAACTTATATTTCACAGTTAAAAGCCATGAGAGGAGGATGTGGACTGCAATTGAAAATGCTGCCAAGTAGGTAATAACCATGTTTTTGCTCTGTGATTGTAAGAACATTTGGCATGTGAAACTTATAATGAAGGAAAACACCACACCAATGAACCAGTAACCAATGTTTCCTCCTAGTTCTGCAATATTTTCCTCTTGGCCTAAAAGCTCTAGAATTGGGGTTGTGAAGATAAATAGAGGAAGAAGAAAGATTGAGGTCAAGAACAAAACTATCCATGACCTTTGAAGATATACTCCAAGCATGTGGTATTGTTTTGCACCATATGCCTGCCCACAGAGAGTTTCCAGTGCACTAGCCATGCCCAACTGCACTTCCAAATTCACTAACGTCATTCAAATCAAATAGAAAGAGCTCTTTTCAGGTACAAGAGACCACAATAGCTATGAAAAGAAATATTACAATTGTTTGATGATCAATTACATGTATATAACACTATTACTACTGGTCAATAAACATATAATGATAAAGATATCCAAAAACATATATAACAAAAAAAAAGAAGAGAGAGAGAGAGGGTTGATTAATTTTTATGGTGAAACGTTTGCTCATCTCAATTATTTTGCAACAAGAAATACAAGGAAGAAAACAGAGGGTCCTTGAATTTCTAGTATTGAGTTTCACCAAAAACAGAAGAAGAGTTTCATGTTTCTTTGGCTTTTTCTTGAATAATTCCTCATCAACCTTAAATTCTTGATTAGCAAAAGAAGGCCAAGAAGTTCGAAAGGGGTCTACACCCATTAATCAGGACGATGATGGCATGCTTTGACATTTAGAACTTCTCCCAGTTAGTGGATTGTGCTTCTGTCTACGACTAAAGTTCGAAGGAAAATATTGTGACATTTGCTGAACATAGGAAGTAAACCTTCATCCCTGGTACCTCATCTGGAAGGATTGGATCTAGGAAAAATATTGTTGTAAGAGGCTAAAAGAAAGATATAGAGTATTTGAAAGAAAATTCTCTAACTCGATAATGATTCAATTGATGATTTTTACATATAAGTTAGCCTATTTATAAAAGAGAAAAACTTATAAAGAAAGTAAACATAATCCTAGTAGTAATAGTAAACCTAATCCTAATAAAAAAATGAAAATAATTAAAGCAAATCTAACCATATTAACAAAAGAAAATAAAGTCGTAATAAAATAAAATAAAATCCTAATATAAAATTAACAATCAGCGAGAATCGTGATAATCTTTTCTTTTCTACTTTTATTGTCGGAGAACGGATAAAATTTCGATCAAGCGGCGTTGCTCCGGTATTATTTTTGATTTTTTCCTTATTTTTGTTTTTAGCAAAAATATAGGTGAATATCGTCTTACATCAGACATGCTCCAATCGTCCCTCGGTGTCAACAATAGCAATATTAAAAGAATCAAGCATCGGCTCCATGCTGGCATTGCAATAAGGTTCATTGGGGAGCTTCGAGCTTGTAGAGTTGGCTTGGGAGTATGCGATCAGCATGGCCAAGCTCGTCACTTTAGCAAGTTTGCACAACTAAGGTATCAGTACCACAACATGGGAAGGCACAAAAACCATTGGCGTTAGCTCGGATTTTTTGCTCTTTCCAAGGAAGCTTAAAGAAGAATAAGATGTGGAGATACCATTCCTGTTCTTGGATTTAAAGCATCCGTTTTATTTGATTCAAGGGCTACCAATTCTTTCATGTCTACCGTCTTTGCTAAGTTATGTAGACTAGCGGTAGCATGCCCAAAGGTTAGTTTTGCTGTAACCACTCCAATGGGAAGAATGTAAGAAATTCTATATATATTAAATGCTAATTAACAATAAAACTAACAGCGGAAATAATTTAATATATATGTACCTCCGGCCATTGCTTTACTCAAGCAACTTGAAGAACAACTTCACAGTAACCAAACTAGAAAACAAAATTATTGAGAGATTCTTCTGACCTATGCCTACCAGTGAGTGCCAATTAATGGAATATATAGGCCTTATTTATAGGTAGATCAGGGACCCTCAATTAAAGCTGTTACCTTAATTATTCCTCTCATCAATGAATAAAAATCAAATCAATACAACTAATTGATTCCACAAAAATAATATCTTTAATTAAATCAAATACTTGTTCCACAAGAATTAAATCAGTGATTTAATTCAGAATATTTGATTGAAATCAAATACTTGTTCCACAAGAATTAAATCAGTAATTTAATTTAGAATATTTGATTTACACAATAAGCTTTAATTGGAATAAATTACTGAACACCGTAATTACATATATTTTATAATTACAATATATGTGACATAAGGGACATACTTTAAATGAAATTTCTTACATTCTCCCACTTGGCCCTTATGATACATAAATTCCTTATGGTGTTCAGTTATATGATATGGCCAATACTTTATTTATTCCAACCTTTCATGGAATCCTCCCACTCGCTCAAGGAATACTACACACGAATCATGGCGGTAAAGCTTTTATATGATAAGCCGTCCCTTCCATGTATCACGATGTGCAATATCTCCCTAAATGAGTACTTTATGGATAATGTAATTTATGAATGAACTTCCTATAACTCATTCGGGTCCAACTTTAATTTTATCCCCACGGATAAGAATAATATATGTGTGCACAAAAATCTTTATAACATAACCTTTATGTCTATAGACCAATTAAAGAGAAACTAAGCACAAATGAATTAATGAATCTCATATATTCCACATGACTTTATACTTTCTTTATCGGTAAACCTTTAGTCATGGGATCCGTAATCATTAATTCAACACTTATATGCTTAATAGACACTTATTGTCACTTAATGTTCTCTTTCATAGTGATACTTTATGTCGATATACATACTTCTGCTTCTACTCAGTTTATTCTTAGAAAAATAACTATAGTAGAATTAACTCAGAAGATCTTTATGGGTCTAACTATAAAATCAACAATTTTGAGACCTTAACAAAAATGTCTCAACCATAATGCCTGTGTAATTAATTCACAGCATGTAATGACTTTTGCTTTCATGGTAGATGTAGCAACTATAGTCTGCTTACTGCATCTTCAGTACATATATACTGAAGTTGATTCTCTACTATCTACACATTTGGCAAAAATCAAACCTGAATAAACACCACCAAATGGTAAGTGTATCTTTAGGTTAAACTGTAGTTCTTGGTTCATTGCATATTCCATAATACTATATTGACCCAATAGTCCAATGGCTATTTCAATGTCGGGTCTAATGTAGACCTTGTGCATACATATGGAATATTTTTCTTCTGCCTTTGTTCCAATACATTTGGGACATTATCCCCTTTAATAATAGGTGCTACTGAAGATTCATAGTTCTTCATTCTGAATCTCTCCCAAAAACACTTTAGTAAGAAGAACTTTATGTAGCAAACCTAAATTAGTGCTTGCAAGCAAAATATTATCTATATACAAGGACTAAAAGAAATATAACTTTACTCCCACTGACCTTAAGGTATATTCAATGACTAACAAGGTTCTCAATAAACCCATGTATGGTAACAACCTTGTATTATACACCACTAGTGAGAGGCCTATCTTAGTCCATTAATAGATATCCTTAATTTGCAAGCTTTCTGACTGTTATTAATAAAACCCCTTAAGTTGTCTTATGTACACCTCCTCCTTAAGATCCTTATTCAGGAAAATTGTTTTTCACATCCTTTTGATATAGCTCTAAAACAAAATGAGCTACTCATACCATGATAATCAATGCCTTCCTTTTGAGTAAGATCATTGGCTACAAGTCTAACTTTATATCGTTCAACATTACCTGGAAGCATCCTTTTAGGTTTTATAAACCCATTTGCAGCCTATGGCTACAACTCCCTTTGGTAAGTCAACAAAATTGCAGACTTGAATTTTAGCCAAAGATTTCATCTCCTCCTTCATGGCATTGAAACACAATGTGAAGTTATCTCCACCCAAAAGGATGTGAAAGCAAATTTTTGATCGTCCTTAGGTCCGACATAAAAATCATACTCCTGAAAGCGTACAACATAATCACTAGAGATTGTTGGTCGCCTTATTCTAGAAAATCTTCTTAATCCTACTTCATTTACTTTTGACAAAGTCTGAGTAGGTTCATTCTGAACTTGTTCCTTATGAGTTGACTGTTCTGAAACCGATTGTGCTTGAAGATAATCAATTTGATTTTTCTTAAGCACAGTCAAACACCCTTCATGTGAAGGGGCTTCAGTTAACTCTTGTGCTTCCTCTAATTCAATCCCTTGAGAATAAGCACTCCCACTAAGTTCAGCGTCCTCTATAAATTTTGAATATTAGACTCAACAATTCTAGGACTAAATGAAGAACAGTAAAGCCTAAACTCCTTGGAGTTTACTGTATAACCTATAAAATTTCGCTAGTTGTCCTTGAAGCTAATTACATTAGGTGTGGATTATAAATCCTCACTATAGCAAGACAACCCCATATGTGTAAACAATTTGAACTTGGTTCCATTCATTCCTTAATTTAGGTGTCTTATGGACAACTCTGATTGGAATCGAGTTAAATGTATACACAGCGGTTTTCAAGGCTTCACTCCATTAGGAGAATAGAACATTACCTTTCATGTCCCCTTTTCGTGTACCTACCATAATACTATCTGCCTCTATCAGATCTTACGATCTTGATTTTCTTTTGTTTTGTTTCTCTACTTCCACCTTATAGGTACTGAAAGCATTTAATGCCCCAACCTTATGATTTAGAAGATAGAGATACATAAACCTTATATGGTTATTACCGAAAGAGATAGGATATCTCTAACCATTTAGGCAAGAAGTATGAAAAATGTTACACTTGTACATGATCTCAAGAATTTAAAAAATACTTTTGTTGGCACCTTCAGTAGTATAGTTGGTCTGCTTTTCCTTAATGCAGTCCACATAAATACCAAAGGTAGTAAATTTCAAGAGTCGTAAAAACTCTATCATTTATCGACCTTTTTATTCTTTATAGAGATATATTCCAATCTCCAATGCCATAACATAGAGGATTTTCTCATTCATAAGACTCTGCTTTATGTCAACATTTATATGCAGGGATTAATTTTCCAAAAATTGGGATCTAGATCAATTTTAAATAGACCATTAATTTAATATTCCACCCAAAAATTTTAACAATATTCAAACTTGATTTTAACAAACTAAAATAGAAATTAAATTTCTAAAAGAATTGTGGAATATAAAAAAACATTATTAAGGTCAAAATGACATAATTGAATTTTTAAAATTAATCTATAGATCCCAACAACCTCTAATTGTAAACAAATATTATTTAGAAAACCCTGCATTATGTTGACAACGTGGATCGCTAAACCAAATTCAATCCACATAGTCCTTAGGAGAGTCAATAAAAGAGATTCATAACACACTAGGTGTATGAGATTACCTTTATTTCAAGTCATTTATGATACTTTATGCAATCATTCTTTATATGCCCATAATTTTCCTTAGTGTGAGAGAAACAACTATCTTAATTGCCATAACACTTTGTTGGCACCTTGTTTTCATTCATCAACTATTGGACATGATTGCCTATAAAGGTCTTTCCCTTAACATGAATAACTTTCTGGATTCTCATGTCTTAATCTCTCATCTTCTTGAATACACATGATCAGAACTTCCTTAATTGATCAGTTATCCTTATGTGTGCCACAAGATATTTGAAAAAAATATCATATTTAGATGAGAGAATAAAATTGACCATAATGACTCAAAAACTCAACCTTTAGGGACTTTATAATGAGCTGTTATGTCCTTCATTTCCATAATGTGCTCAAACACATTTTGAAACTGTAAAAGGTTTTACTTTAAAGTTTTTCTATTAGGATGCAGGCCAAAGCCTTATTGGAACTCACTAAATGTTCCTCAATGACCTTTCTTTGGCCCTAAAACACTAAGGAATAAAACCCTAATGCTTTCCTTGATATGAGATTTCATGAACGTTGAAACTTAAGCGATTTAAATCATTACAATCGTTCATGTTTAATAATCTCATGTGGCGTACTTGATTCCGTGGCAGAAGGTGATTCGTCCACACGAAACGCCAATTCAGTCTCCAAACACCCCAAAGTGAAAAACACATTTTTCTTTTCAGTCAGGAAAAATTACTACTAGGAATTATTGGAACATAAAATACTAATAATTAAAGCAGTAGGAATACATCTAGTAACCAAGAAAAATTATATACTTTAATGCTATGAAATAACCTTATTTAAATTAACCAATGTTAATTTAATAGTAAATTTCAACATACCTGTGGGCAAAGGTGCATCACGCATGAAATTTACTCTTTATTAATAAGACTAATAAATTTAGCATTAATAAATAAAATTTTCCGTACCTGTGGGCCTAAGAGAAATTTTATTTTCAATGTTAAATTTACTATCTTATTCTAATTAACTCATAAAAATAAAAGCGTCCCTGTGGGGATTGGCAAATTAAATTTATGAATTAATTACAACACGATGTTAATTTTCTTTATGAAGTTCATATATATAATCTTGATGCAATTATCATTATAAAATCGGGATGCTGTGGCTCTCCCAAAAATTATTATGACAATTACGACTTCATTAACATCGAATTTATTTAAATTAACCAATGCTAATTTAATAGTAAATTTCAACCTACCTGTGGGCAAAGGTTGCATCACGCATGAAATTTACTCTATTAATAGGACTAATAAATTTAACATTAATAAATAAAATTCTCCGTACCTGTGGGCCTAAGAGAAATTTTATTTTTAAAGTTAAATTTATTATCTTATTCTAATTAAATCATAAAAATAATAACGTCCCTGTGGGGATTAGTAATTAAATTTATGAATTAATTACAACAGGATGTTAATTTTCCTTATGAAGTTCACATATATGATCTTGATGCAATTATCATTATAAAATCGGGATGCTGTGGCTCTCCCAAAATTATTATGATAATCACTACTTCATTAACATCCAATAACTGTATAGATGCCAAAACTAAAGTTCCCAAGAATAAAAGACAAAACCAACATGTTAATGGGTAAATAGTATTTTTCCAAAGTAGAACCGGACAGTGTCCCAGGTAAGTGAGGGGGCGCACAACGGCACACTTAAGTCCCAAGACTTGCCTTGCCAGAGCTTTCCGATTACAATTTTGGATAGTACCATAAACATTTACCAACATATGTGGCTTAATTAATTATTCTCAGGTTCAGGCATCAAACAATTTATATTTAAACAATTAAAAGAATAAATATATCCTTAAGTTCATGCATTAAAGAAACAATAATTTCAATGGTAAACAATTTAAATCATAACATATATTAAATTGCAACATAAAAGCATATTATACATGGCCTAATGGAAAAATGTTTGAGGCCCCTTTAACCTTGAGAGCCCAAGTTCTAATCCCATATGAGCCCAGTTTTTTTTTTTTTTAACTGAATGGGTTATCGGGTTGGGCTTCCTTATTGGGCTAGCCTTTGGTTTCTGTATTGGGTTGGCCCAATCGAGTTAGCCCACTTAATAAACCAATTTATTTATTTATTTATTTTTATTTTTTAACTGAATTGGGCTTGGGTTAGATAAACCCATACCCAGTGGCCCAAAAAACCACTTGACCCGGTTCCTAATGGGTTAAAAAACCCTACCCGAAAACCTTAAGTTCCAACCCAGAAAAATCCCAATCCCTAGCTGCCGCCCTTCCTCTTCCCCATATGCCGCCGCCGCCACCCTTTCCTCATGCCCCGGCCACCAAGGGCCGGCACTCCGGCCAGCCGACAGCTGTTAACGGCAAGGGCGGGCTGCTCACTTTATGCAGCCAAAGCCGCTGCAGGTGGAGGGAAGACCGACGTTCAAACGGCCAAATGACCACTGTTAACGGCAAGGGGCTGCCGCCCAACCAGCTCATAGGCAACCACATACAGCCTGCCGCTGCTGTCCTCATAGGCGACCGTGATGGCTGCTGCTCTCTACATGCGGCCAAAAATGCCGCTAGCAGTGGCAGCGGCAGCAGTTGCCTTCGTTCAACCTTATGCGTGGCAGCGGGCTGCCGCTCAGCCTCATGTAGGCGCTTTTTTTCTGTGATCGATGCCGACAAGCGGCAATCCTTATACGGCTAGACACCCACCGGAACTGCCAAACGGCACGATGGTTTCTGAGCCGGACGAACCAGATGCACACTGAACCGTCATGGGCATCAACAAACCGTCATGGGCGAACCAGATGCACACTACGTTAGGTCTTGAGCTGTCTGTAAACGCAGTGCTCAAAGAGACCCTTGCTGAGTTGCTGTGTTATTCGAACACTTAAACGGCACGTAGCCGTGTACTAAGATTCATGCTCTTCACCATATTTTGTTTAAATAATCAAATAAACAAAATAAATATTATTGAAACAAAAATAAAATTTTACAGCAGGCATATCCCAAAAATTAGACTGAGTAAATATGGCCTAGAGAAGGCTTTGATACCACATGTAAGAAATTCTATATATATTAAATGCTAATTAACAATAAAACTAGCAGCGGAAATAATTTAATATATATGTACCTCCGGCCATTGCTTTGCTCAAGCAACTTGAAGAACAACTTCACAGCAACCAAACTAGAAAACAAAATTATTGAGAGGTTCTTCTGACCTATGTCTACCAGTGAGTGCCAATTGATGGAATACACAGGTCTTATTTATAGGTAGGTCAAGGGACCCTCAATTAGAGCTGTTACCTTAATTATTCCTCCCATCAAGGAATAAAAATCAAATCAATACAGCTAATTGATTCCACAAAAATAATATCTTTAATTAAATCAAATATTTGTTCCACAAGAATTAAATCAGTGATTTAATTCAGAATATTTGATTGAAATTAAATACTTGTTCCATAAGAATTAAATCAGTAATTTAATTCAGAATATTTGATTTACACAATAAGCTTTAATTGGAATAAATTACTGAACACCATAATTACATATATTTTATAATTACAATATATGTGACATAAGGGACATACTTTAAATGGAATTTCTTACAAAGAATAGTAGTTTGTAAGCGAGAGGCAAGTGGATGCCCTGTGAGTATTGGAGGGAGGATTTTTCCTACAAACTTAATGGTGTTCACTATGCATGGATTCGACATCATCTTGGGAATGGATTGGCTAGCTAAGCACTATGCAAGCATCGATTGTGCTTGGAAGCAAGTGACACTAAAGCCATGGGGAGAGGATGAGGTCAGTGCAAGATTTTCCAAATATCTTCTGCACATAATTTTCAAGATTGCCTCTGAAGTGAAAATTTGAATTCAAAATCGAGTTTATTCTGGGTACCGTGCCTATATCGAAGGCGCCCTATGGATGGTACTAGCAGAGCTGAATGAGTTCAAGACCAAGCTGGAAGAATTATTTGTATGATTACTGAACGATCGAGGTCAAACAACTGGTAGGATAACCAAACATTCGATGGTTAGGCATAATGACCATTTTGACCCTATTATAGAATTAAGGATATTTTTGTCTAAATTGGAAACTGATATTAGATCATTTCACAGATTTTGAGGTGGGTAACTCTTTGCAGAATTGCCTGGGGGAAACGCACAAGCAAAGTAAGTAAAACTCACATGGATATTTATTATTTAAATTCTTTTATACCATGATTATTTTATATATCAAAAGTGTATGCTTTACAACTCATGAAACAAATTTTACAATAGTGTGAACACTGTTTAGTGAAAATGATTGATGAATAACAAAATGATGAGAAATATGAGTATGTAAATACAATATGCATACATCGTATGACATGGTACATTGGAAGGTGTGGAATAACTATCATGGGTTTACTACTATATGAGTTAGTCCCGATAGTGAAAGAGATTTACTTTTATGCTTAGCCTAAGATCCAATAGTATTGTAGGTGACCCATGCACCATGAACGGATGGAGTCACAACTATTGCATTATTAATTGTAATTAATGACCCCTCTCTTACTTTGCATGAGCTACACATATACCCCATATTTGTCAATGTCCATCTCTATCTACCAAAAATTGTCAAGGTCTCCTCCAAATGATAAAAATACCCTTTATAAAAAATTATAAAAGATATTAAAAAAAAAAAAAATGAAAGCTTGAAAGGTGAGAGAGAGTACATACCAGGATGCCGTTTGCAAACCTGAGAAGCACGGTGTATACGAGAGAGTAGGCAGCTAGTTGTGTAGCGCCAATGTGTCCAACAAAGGCTTGAGTGATGACATTTATCCCAAACGTGGAGAATCTGGTGAACATAGCCGGTCCCGCCACCACCCATATCTTCTTCGTCTCCCTCCACACCTTCCCCTTCAACGACACTACTTTCTCATGACAATTACTTTCTTCTGCTTCTTCTTCTCTAATTACAAGCTTCTCATTCATATCACCTTCCATTGCCAGCAATCTCTCTTCTTAGCTATCTGTGCCACCAAATATATATAGGAAGTGTAAGAGTAATTATATAATCATATCCATTAGTATACGTTAATGGACACCATACAGTTCTCCCAACATGAGAAGATCAAAAAACATTAAGGCTGATATTTATAAAACCAATAAGTTGGATAGGGTTTTCATGAAAAGGACAGCACAAAGTTGGATCCACTTAATGATCCTCTCTTTTCTCTTTAATTTCTCTTTCTAAAACCATAACTCCTTAATTGTGTGGCGAAATTAAAGTTACCTTCTTACAAATCTCTACCTGCACTTTCAATATGTTTTGGCCAAAATCCCCCAAGCATAACAACATCATGCTTTTTACTAGTTGCAAATGAGTTCCCCTCAACTCATTTGCACTTTATAGCTTTCTTTTTCTTAGACAATTCAACCAGTTCTTAAGTTTTACTTTTGAAAAATGTTAAGGGTATTAAATCTTTTATTAACAAAGACTTACTAAATTGTTGTGTAACTCATTCATTGGTACTCGTTACATTTCTCTTAATTAATTGCTTTGTGTTTCTTCAATAAATAAGCTACACATCAGTTTGACAATCATATATTAGTAAAAGATTTAGTACCCCTAACATTTATCCATACGTTTTTTGTTCTTTATAATTTCTCCTTCTCTTTTGACATATAGATGGTAACAGCTGGATATATCATTCCCATTGATAGCATCTTCAACACGTGGATGGAGCTATTAAAGCAAAAGAAACTAATCATTCGTTCAAAATCCATACAATATTTATGATTCAAAGGGTGATTATATAATGACCCATGATGTCAAAAGCATAAAAATCTTTGGGTTAAAGCACTTTTTGGTATGTCACAACATCATGTGTTTCAATTGTTTTCATGGTATATGATATAACCCACAAGAAAAGCTGATAGTTTTTCTAATATGATATAACCCACAAGAAAAGCAGATAATTTCAAAATCTTAGGAAATCGAGGGATCCCTATAATCAAGCCCAAATTCTCATTACTCAGGGGGCTAAAATATTAGATACAAGGTGCCATAACTCTGATTCTTAAGTCAGTCATAATTCTAATAACGAAGAGAAAATACTATATAAAGAGAGCTCCAATAGAAAATTTTTGCCCTCCACAAAATTCTTACTTATATGTTCATTACATTCGATCCATATTCCTTCCTCTAAAAATATATTGCTAACTTAAACATCAGAGCTACACACATGTTGCATTTTGGTTTAAATGATATAATAGGTCAACCCATTTGTAACATGTTTATTAAATGAGTCAAGCCGGTAGTGTCGGGTCACTAGCAGGTTGTGTTCAAGTTTAAGGGTTTGACCCGTTTAGCTAAATGGGTCATATTCGAGTTTACCCTTATCGGAATGGCAGGTCGATCAGAACCCGACCCACCAACCTGTTTTGTTAACCCTACGTGATCTTGGTACTTACAATCCGTAATTGTCCCAACAATAACCATTAAGACATAGATCCTGAAAACTAAGGGTTCGTTTATGGTTGCGATTTTCAAAAGTGTGATTAAAAATAGCGATTTTAAAATGTGTAATTTAAAAATGTGATTTTTAAAAACGCACTTAAAACGTTTAGCAAAATTGCAATTTGGTCTTTAAAATTGTGCGTTTTCAAAAAAACATTTTTACATACGAAGAAAACGCAAATTTTTTATGTTTTCAAATCACAATTTTTTAAAAGCGTAATGCCAAACACATTCTACATAAATTTCTTCTAGGTATGAAAGAATATAAAGCATCATCAATAATTTTATTTTTTTTTATTATTTTATTTTTTTAAAAAAAAAGTTTTATTCCTTTTAGCAATATGTTATTCCTTCAATGGCATTAATTAGCTTCAATGATTAAAGTTAAATATGGAAAATGCTAGAGATGCCAAGAAATTTACAAAGAAAATCTTAAATAATAAAAAACGAGGAAGACGGCTCTCTTAAATCTGGGAATCAAAAGGCAAAACTGACTTCACCAATCACCACCACCAAGAAGTGGAGCATCGATCATTTCCGCACGCCTTTTGCATACGTTTGATGATTGAGAGAACCAGGCAAGCATTCTCTTCCCACCACCACCAAACCATCCTTAATCATATATACTCCTCAAAATCATAACCCAATTGCTGATGAGTTTCCAAATGCCAACCAAACATCACCTTAATTAGCTGGCTTTTTCTTTTCCTTTTTTATTTTATTTTATTTTTATTTTTAACTTAACTAACCTGGCCTTATCACAACATGTAATATCTGCTGCATATACTTTTCAACTGTCACTCCCACATTTTCATTTTTAATTTCTAACGACAGAAATTTTCTCCAAACTCTAATTTAAAGGAAATATCCTCCGAGTCGTTTTTTATTTTTTTTGATATGTTCATACAAGAGGAAGATGAGAGATTCGAACTAATGACCTCTGCTTCATAAGGCGTAGTATCAAGCCGACTGAGCTACTCATTGGGGACAAGTGTCTATAAATATTTAAAAGGTACATTAAATTTAGTCTAAGTTAGTAAACTGATATTAATGACGTTAAAAATTTAATGTGTCTTTTAATTGTGTATAGGCACTTCACATTATTTTAAATAGGTTCGAAGATATTTCTTTCAAAATGATTTAGAGAAAATTTCTATCAATTTTAAAAATTCACTGTTAAAATTATTATTAAATTTTGGTTCAACCGTAGTGTACGTAGTTTTAAAAGCCACACTCCTTAACATGACATTTAATGGTTAAAAAAAAAAAAAAAAATCGATGAATCTCTCTGCAGAAATCAATAAATATACGGTTGTGGTATTAAATATAACTGGTCCAAAAAAAAAAAAAAAAGCCCATGTACCATTCAAACTACCATTCAAAATTTAACAATATTCTCTCAGACTTTTAATTAGGATAATGTTCCTACTAAACTATCAAAAAATTAACAATATATCTTACAGTAAAAAGACAAAAATAACCTTAAATATTTTTCAATTCGACAAAAGTAAACCAATAAATTTGAATATATATATATATATATATATATATATATATATATATATTTCTTTTAAAAAAAAGGAAAATTTTAAATTTGTACACCCTAGTTTTTTATTTTTGTTAGAAAAAATGTTGGCTTGTCCTACATTACTTAAGTATGGAGAGACTTTAGTCATTAGCTTATATAAATAAATCTTTATGTTTGTCTTACATTGCTAAGGAATAAAATCCATTCCTCATGTCCTCTCAATAGATAGAGAGCCCCTCTCATGTATTTCAAGATCACAATAAAAGAAAAGATGTAGCCTATAAAGCTTTGAGAGGAAAGCTTTCATGTATTTTCTCATATTATTGTGTTTTAATAATTTTTTATTTTTTAAAAAATAATTTTTATATTTTAAAAAAATTTATTAAAGATTTTTTTAGTTAATAGGGAACATTGACTATTTTAGGAGTCCGGAAAATTTTTAGAAAGTGGTCCTTTAAAAGAGCAAGTGGACGTCCCTTAAAAAAAGGTGAACCACATATTGGGAATGGACGTGTACCGACGAGGTATACAGGACATATATATAATAATATATATGCGTTGGATTAAAGAACGCCTCTAGATAGAGGTGGTCCCTTGCCATAATAACTCACCACATATATAGACCTACCTCCATTTAAGTCTTAAGAGATGTGATAAATATCCTCTCAAGTGCAAGTTTCCTATCAAAAATTACTAATAAATTTAAAATTCAATAATCAAATATTTATAACTTAATAATAATATTTATTATCACCTCACCCAATATTTGAAATTTTGAGGAACCCAAACACTTCCAAGAGTCCGCCTCCAAACCTTGCTTCTCTCTTCTCATTTTTCTCTCACGATATTATGAGAAATTGGTATCGGTGGAAGACATTGGGTTTTTTTGGTTGAATTTGATGATGATTTTTGGTGGGTTTTGATGTGAGAAACTGAGGAAGCCATGAGATTATATATGGTGCAAATAGCCAAACAATATTCCATGGAA
>NC_081549.1:12111894-12127954 GCF_901000735.1 Corylus avellana
ATTGCCTCTGAAGTGAAAATTTGAATTCAAAATCGAGTTTATTCTGGGTACCGCGCCTATATCGAAGGCGCCCTATGGATGGTACCAGCAGAGCTGAATGAGTTCAAGACCAAGCTGGAAGAATTATTTGTATGATTACTGAACGATCGAGGTCAAACAACTGGTAGGATTACCAAACATTCGATGGTTAGGCATAATGACCATTTTGACCCTATTATAGAATTAAGGATATTTTTGTCTAAATTGGAAACTGATATTAGATCATTTCACAGATTTTGAGGTGGGTAACTCTTTGCAGAATTGCGTGGGTGAAACGCACAAGCAAAGTAAGTAAAACTCACATGGATATTTATTATTTAAATTCTTTTATACCATGATTATTTTATGTATCAAAAGTGTATGCTTTACAACTCATGAAAGAAATTTTACAATAGTGTGAACACTGTTTAGTGAAAATGATTGATGAATAACAAAATGATGAGAAATATGAGTATGTAAATACAATATGCATACATCGTATGACATGGTACATTGGAAGGTGTGGAATAACTATCATGGGTTTACTACTATATGAGTTAGTCCCGATAGTGAAAGAGATTTACTTTTATGCTTAGCCTAAGATCCAATAGTATTGTAGGTGACCCATGCACCATGAACGGATGGAGTCACAACTATTGCATTATTAATTGTAATTAATGACCCCTCTCTTACTTTGCATGAGCTACACATATACCCCATATTTGTCAATGTCCATCTCTATCTACCAAAAATTGTCAAGGTCTCCTCCAAATGATAAAAATACCCTTTATAAAAAATTATAAAAGATATTAAAAAAAAAAAAAATGAAAGCTTGAAAGGTGAGAGAGAGTACATACCAGGATGCCGTTTGCAAACCTGAGAAGCACGGTGTATACGAGAGAGTAGGCAGCTAGTTGTGTAGCGCCAATGTGTCCAACAAAGGCTTGAGTGATGACATTTATCCCAAACGTGGAGAATCTGGTGAACATAGCCGGTCCCGCCACCACCCATATCTTCTTCGTCTCCCTCCACACCTTCCCCTTCAACGACACTACTTTCTCATGACAATTACTTTCTTCTGCTTCTTCTTCTCTAATTACAAGCTTCTCATTCATATCACCTTCCATTGCCAGCAATCTCTCTTCTTAGCTATCTGTGCCACCAAATATATATAGGAAGTGTAAGAGTAATTATATAATCATATCCATTAGTATACGTTAATGGACACCATACAGTTCTCCCAACATGAGAAGATCAAAAAACATTAAGGCTGATATTTATAAAACCAATAAGTTGGATAGGGTTTTCTTGAAAAGGACAGCACAAAGTTGGATCCACTTAATGATCCTCTCTTTTCTCTTTAATTTCTCTTTCTAAAACCATAACTCCTTAATTGTGTGGCGAAATTAAAGTTACCTTCTTACAAATCTCTACCTGCACTTTCAATATGTTTTGGCCAAAATCCCCCAAGCATAACAACATCATGCTTTTTACTAGTTGCAAATGAGTTCCCCTCAACTCATTTGCACTTTATAGCTTTCTTTTTCTTAGACAATTCAACCAGTTCTTAAGTTTTACTTTTGAAAAATGTTAAGGGTATTAAATCTTTTATTAACAAAGACTTACTAAATTGTTGTGTAACTCATTCATTGGTACTCGTTACATTTCTCTTAATTAATTGCTTTGTGTTTCTTCAATAAATAAGCTACACATCAGTTTGACAATCATATATTAGTAAAAGATTTAGTACCCCTAGCATTTATCCATACGTTTTTTGTTCTTTATAATTTCTCCTTCTCTTTTGACATATAGATGGTAACAGCTGGATATATATATATCCAGCTGTTACCATCATTCCCATTGATAGCATCTTCAACACGTGGATGGAGCTATTAAAGCAAAAGAAACTAATCATTCGTTCAAAATCCATACAATATTTATGATTCAAAGGGTGATTATATAATGACCCATGATGTCAAAAGCATAAAAATCTTTGGGTTAAAGCACTTTTTGGTATGTCACAACATCATGTGTTTCAATTGTTTTCATGGTATATGATATAACCCACAGGAAAAGCTGAAAAGTTTTTCTAATATGATATAACCCACAAGAAAAGCAGATAATTTCAAAATCTTAGGAAATCGAGGGATCCCTATATTCAAGCCCAGATTCTCATTACTCAGGGGGCTAGAATATTAGATACAAGGTGCCATAACTCTGATTCTTAAGTCAGTCATAATTCTAACAGCGAAGAGAAAATACTATATAAGGAGAGCTCCAATAGAAAATTTTTGCCCTCCACAAAATTCTTACTTATATGTTCATTACATTCGATCCATATTCCTTCTTCTAAAAATATATTGCTAACTTAAACATCAGAGCTACACACATGTTGCATTTTGGTTTAAATGATATAATAGGTCAACCCATTTGTAACATGTTTATTAAACGAGTCAAGCCGGTAGTGTCGGGTCATTAGCAGGTTGTGTTCAAGTTTAAGGGTTTGACCCGTTTAGCTAAACGGGTCATATTCGAGTTTACCCTTATCGGAATGGCAGGTTGATCAGAACCCGACCCACCAACCTGTTTTGTTAACCCTACGTGATCTTGGTACTTACAATCCGTAATTGTCCCAACAATAACCATTAAGACATAGATCCTGAAAACTAAGGGTTCGTTTATGGTTGCGATTTTCAAAAGTGTGATTAAAAATAGCGATTTTAAAATGTGTAATTTAAAAATATGATTTTTAAAAACGCACTTAAAACGTTTAGCAAAATTGCAATTTGGTCTTTAAAATTGTGCATTTTCAAAAAAACATTTTTACATACGAAGAAAACGCAAATTTTTTATGTTTTCAAATCACAATTTTTTAAAAGCGTAATGCCAAACACATTCTACATAAATTTCTTCTAGGTATGAAAGAATATAAAGCATCATCAATAATTTTATTTTATTTTATTATTTTTTTTTTTAAAAAAAAAAGTTTTATTCCTTTTAGCAATTCGTTATTCCTTCAATGGCATTAATTAGCTTCAATGATTAAAGTTAAATATGGAAAATGCTAGAGATGCCAAGAAATTTACAAAGAAAATCTTAAATAATAAAAAACGAGGAGGCCGGCTCTCTTAAATCTGGGAATCAAAAGGCAAAACTGACTTCACCAATCACCACCACCAAGAAGTGGAGCATCGATCATTTCCGCACGCCTTTTGCATACGTTTGATGATTGAGAGAACCAGGCAAGCATTCTCTTCCCACCACCACCAAACCATCCTTAATCATATATACTCCTCAAAATCATAACCCAATTGCTGATGAGTTTCCAAATGCCAACCAAACATCACCTTAATTAGCTGGCTTTTTCTTTTCCTTTTTTATTTTATTTTTCTTTTTAACTTAACTAACCTGGCCTTATCACAACATGTAATATCTGCTGCACATACTTTTCAACTGTCACTCCCACATTTTCATTTTTAATTTCTAATGACAGAAATTTTCTCCAAACTCTAATTTAAAGGAAATATCCTCCGAGTCGTTTTTTATTTTTTTTGATATGTTCATATAAGAGGGAGATGAGAGATTCGAACTAATGACCTCTGCTTCATAAGGCGTAGTATCAAGCCGACTGAAATACTCATTGGGGACAAGTGTCTATAAATATTTAAAAGGTACATTAAATTTAGTCTAAGTTAGTAAACTGATATTAATGACATTAAAAATTTAATGTGTCTTTTAATTGTGTATAGACACTTGGCATTATTTTAAATAGGTTCAAAGATATTTCTTTCAAAATGATTTAGAGAAAATTTCTATCCATTTTAAAAATTCATTGTTAAAATTATTATTAAATTTTGGTTCATGTACGTAGTTTTAAAAGCCACACTCCTTAACATGACTTAAAAAAAAAAAAAAAAAAAAAAAAATTGATGAATCTCTCTGCAGAAATCAATAAATATACGGTGGTGGTATTAAATATAACTGGTCCAAAAAAAAAAAAAAGTCTATGTACCATTCAAACTACCATTCAAAATTTAACAATATTCTCTCAGACTTTTAATTAGGATAACGTTCCTCGCTAAACTATCAAAAAATTAACAATATACCTTTCAAGAAGAAACAAAAATAACCTTAAATATTTTTCAATTAGACAAAAGTAAACCAATAAATTTGAATATATATATATATATTTCTTTAAAAAAAAAAGGAAAAATTTTAAATTTGTACACCCTAGTTTTTTATTTTTGTTAGAAAAAATGTTGGCTTGTCCTACATTACTTAAGTATGGAGAGACTTTAGTCATTAGCTTATATAAATAAATCTTTATGTTTGTCTTACATTGCTAAGGAATAAAATCCATTCCTCATGTCCTCTCAATAGATAGAGAGCCCCTCTCATGTATTTCAAGATCACAATAAAAGAAAAGATGTAGCCTATAAAGCTTTGAGAGGAAAGCTTTCATGTATTTTCTCATATTATTGTGTTTTAATAATTTTTTATTTTTTAAAAAATAATTTTTATATTTTAAAAAAATTTATTAAAGATTTTTTTAGTTAATAGGGAACATTGACTATTTTAGGAGTCCGGAAAATTTTTAGAAAGTGGTCCTTTAAAAGAGCAAGTGGACGTCCCTTAAAAAAAGGTGAACCACATATTGGGAATGGACGTGTACCGACGAGGTATACAGGACATATATATAATAATATATATGCGTTGGATTAAAGAACGCCTCTAGATAGAGGTGGTCCCTTGCCATAATAACTCACCACATATATAGACCTACCTCCATTTAAGTCTTAAGAGATGTGATAAATATCCTCTCAAGTGCAAGTTTCCTATCAAAAATTACTAATAAATTTAAAATTCAATAATCAAATATTTATAACTTAATAATAATATTTATTATCACCTCACCCAATATTTGAAATTTTGAGGAACCCAAACACTTCCAAGAGTCCGCCTCCAAACCTTGCTTCTCTCTTCTCATTTTTCTCTCACGATATTATGAGAAATTGGTATCGGTGGAAGACATTGGGTTTTTTTGGTTGAATTTGATGATGATTTTTGGTGGGTTTTGATGTGAGAAACTGAGGAAGCCATGAGATTATATATGGTGCAAATAGCCAAACAATATTCCATGGAAGAACCCAAACTAATAACGATATTATAAAATAAAAGTGCAGAAAGCATACAGCAATATTGTTACATTACTGGTGTGTCTTGGAAAAGGATTTAAAGGTACAGATTCTTTGTCTTTTGTCGTAGATGATTGCATATATAATGGCTCTTCAACAGGTCAAAACCGACAACAATTTTTCATAGCATGTGGGACCATGTTATGAAAAAGTGAATGATGATAAGTACCCACGGTTGGTAGTTAATCCCCTATCAAATGAGCTCTCTAAAGTTTAGCTAAAAAATTTGTTTTTGTTATTTTAGCTAGTTAATGCACTAAACAATAAACATCAAGCTCTCCAAATATTTCTCTACTTTAATTAAATATTATTTTTTATTGATTGTTAGTAGGTTGAAATTAACTAACTACGTACCAAGAAGAGTTATATTTTGCAATAAAGCAATTCATCTGAATTCATGAACCCAACGTTCGATCGGTTGGAAGCAAAATCTATTCAATCCTATTAACTCTTGTTTTCTTTTTATTTTTATTTTTAATTTTTATTTTCTTTTGAATCGTCAAGTGTAAGCATGAGTGGCATGTGCTGTCAATGTTCACTTGCTTATTTTCTTTTTAATTCATACTTATTGATGAAAACCTTTAGAGCTACATATAACTTGCTTCCTGTACATCAACGTTCAATTCAGCACCAAAGAGAAAAAAAAAAAATGACTTTCAAAGTTCACATATGAAGAG
The DNA here is from genome assembly GCF_901000735.1 of Corylus avellana. NCBI lineage: Eukaryota > Viridiplantae > Streptophyta > Magnoliopsida > Fagales > Betulaceae > Corylus > Corylus avellana. The sequence goes on from NC_081549.1 coordinate 12,117,785, forward strand.
GAAAAACAAGGAAAGTAATAAAATAATGAAAAACATTAAATATGGAGAGACAATTTGACAAAAACTATAAATTGCAGAAAGGATAATTTTGGCTAAAAGCACATAATAGAGAGCTCATTAAGGATGAGCTCTGAGAAAAAGAAGCGAGAGAAAGGTCTGGAGGTGAAGTAAATTAAAATGGGTTGAAGAAAATTTCTTCCAACACAACCAATTCATTATCCTTAACCCAACACCACCAATTCATCAAGAAGGAATTAAAAATATCAAGAAAAACAATCATCATGGAACAAAGATTACGGAAAAGGGGACTTACGGGGCTGATGATATTGTAAGAAGTAAGAAGGAAAGCCCAATGAAACTCTGCAAAAAGACTTCGATCACCACTGAATCATGCCGCCGAGGAAATGCTTTTCCTTCCTTAGGATTCACCGGACAGCTAGCCGGAATGTATATGTGGACGGAGAGGAATCCGAAGAGAGCAGAATGTATGAAGCGTTTCTGAAAGAGTTTTTATTTCTGTCTGAAGCCTTGTTCTAAAACGGTTTAATATTTTGTGGGTATTTTAAAGTTGAAGTGAGTTAGTTGGTTTGAGCATTTACAGTAGCATTTTTTACTATTTTGACGGTTCACTCACCGAAATAAATATATATATATATATTTTGAAGGAATATTATGAATATTTATTAGCTCAAAAGATCCGCAAAAGATCATACAAGTAGGAGGGATTACTCCTTCCCTACAATATCACCTACACTTGGTGGGGCATCCCCCAACCAAGTAACATAGTGACATGAGTGGAGGCCAATTTTGCAAGCGCATGCGCGGCATTATTGGCATCCCTCATAGTATGTTTTAAACTAGAATTTTCTAATACATGCAGCTCTCTTTGAATACATTCCATGAATTGGCCATAACTACTAAGGCACGGTCCCTCAAAATCAATGGCCTTTACCACTTGCAAAGAGTCACCCTAAAAAATGACGTTGTTGAGCCCTAATTCCTTGCAGAAGAGAACTCTGCATGCATTGCTGCTAGAGCTTCAGCCGTTGTTAGCTCTGTTTGTATACCCAAAGACATACTTCGTGCAGCAATAAACTTCCCATTAGAGTCTCTAGCAAGAAATCCCAACCCCACACGCCCTTCCGTCAAATTAATCCATGCATCCCAGTTAATCTTTACCATAGTGCGTAGTGGAGACTGGTATGTTGCAATGGTGGAAACGCGCTCGTTGGTCCCACTCGCGTTCACATTACGATTAGCCCTGCGGAAATCCTCTAACACTGTAGTAGTTTCCTGTGTGAGCCTTGTAGGGTGGAGAAATTTTCCTTCATGTAGAAGCGAATTTCTCCTCAACCAGATTTTCCGTGCCAACACAACAAAGAGTTCAACTTCTTCCGCATCACAGCGTTTCAGCATTGACTCGAAAATTTCTTGGAAAGTACCCTTTACACCTCCAGATTTTTGTAGTCTAATTGGCCCACTACCCCGGACATCACTCGATGCCGGACAAGTCCATAGAATGTGTTCCACTGTCTCATCTTCAAGTTCACAAATGGGGCATCGGGTGTCCAGGACAAGTCCATTGGGTGTTCAGATTTGTTCTTGTGGGTAGGAGATTGTGCAAGGCTTTCCAAAGAAACAGCTTGGCCGCATTTGGTATCTTGAGTTTCCAACATTCTTTCCCGACCACACCGTCCGCCGTTCTGGATGTACCACACTCCCTGCTGGTTATATTATCCTTTTCCAGGAAATAGGCACTACGGACGGAAAAAAAAACTCCATTTTTAGTTCCCCGCCAGATAAGCCGATCCCTTGCTGGTAGGGGACTAATAGGCATGCTTCTAATCATCTTCGCTTCATCCTCCAGGAAAACTTGTGCAATCAGATCATCTTTTCACTGTCTCGTAACTGGGTCAATAAGCTCTGAAACACAAGCATGTCGATCAAGTACATTTTGCGGTGACTAAGACCATATACGTGGTTGCTGACGGTATCCATTTAGCACCCCAGACATGGATGTCCTCCCCATTCCCAATTCTCCAGACAAGTCCATTTTGGAGCACTGGTTGGGCGGCTATAAAACTCCGCTATACATAAGAGAGTCGGTTACCTAAAGATGCCTTCAGAATAGAGCAGGATGGGTAATATTTAGCTTTTAAGATTTTCCCAGCCAAAGAATCTAGACATTGGCAGAGGCGCCAAAATTGCTTTGCTAGTAGAGCTCTGTTGAAAATTATCAAATCATGGAATCCCAAACCACCTAGGGCTTTAGACGCACCCATTTTTACCCAGCTCATCCAATGTATTCTAGAAGTGTTTTCCTTGTGTCCCTACCAAAATCGTTGCATCAATCTCTGAATCTCCTCGCAAAGACCATTCGACAGCATAAAAACACTCATACAATATGTTGGAATGGCCTGTGCCACAGCTTTGATTAAGATTTCCTTCCCTGCTTGTGCTAGAAATTTTGTTTTCCAATTGTTGAGGCAGGTCCAAACCCAGTCCTTTATATCGGAAAAAGCCGCTGTCCAGGCCTTTCTAACAAGAGTTGGCAGCCCTAAGTACTTTTCGTAATTTTATGTGACTTGGAGGCCTAAGAGTTGTGTAATTTCCTGCATCTTTGCTTGACTCGTGTTTCGACTAAAAATAATGGAGGTCTTCTCTTTATAAAGCTTCTGCCCCGATGCTACTTTGTATTTGTCTAAGAGTTTGGTGACCAGCCTCCAATCTACCGAATTGGCCTTACAGAAGATTAGGCTATCATCAGCAAAGAACAAGTGGCTCAATCGAGGTCCTTTTTTGGAAGTGGGCACCCCAGTCAATACCCCAGTCTTCTCAGCTCGAGTCAAGAGTGCACTAAGTGACTCAGCGCACAGCAAGAACAAATATGGAGACAGCGGATCTCCCTGCCAAAGCCCTCTAGAAGGTTGTATATTTCCAACTAGCAGTCTGTTAACTTGTATGGCATAAGAGACCGAACTAACACATCCCATGATCAACTTTATCCAGCTAGCCGGGAATTCCATTTTGTGCATCACCGCTTCTAAGAAAGCCCACTCCACGCGGTCATAAGCCCTGCTCATATCTAGCTTAATCCCCATATAGCCCACCTTACTCCACAGTCTCGTTTGCATGGTATGAAGAGTTTCATATACCGCTACTATACTGTCAGAAATTAGACCCCCGGAATAAAAGCACTCTGATTGGCAGATATGACATATGGAAGCATGAGCTTGAGTCGATTTGCCAGAACCTTTGCAATGATTTTGTAGACAACGTTGCAAAGACTGATCGGTCTAAAATCATAAACAAACCGCGGATCGGTCTTTTTTGGGATGAGGGTAATGTTTGCATCTCATTGACTCTTTTATCCATCTCTGATCCATTAAGGAAACGTAGAGCAACGGTACATACCTCTCGACCAACGGTCGACCACTGTTGTTGGTAGAATTCTGCCGAAAAACCATCAGGGCCTGGTGCTTTAAGAAATGTCATCTGCATCAGTGCTTTGTATACCCCATCTTCTGTGTATGTAGCAGTCAGGGAGATCTTCATATCATTCGACAGTCTGCCTTCAATAGGGGCTATGCAATCATCAATGCTATGCGGGCCAGCCGATGTAAACAAATCTTGATAAAATTCTATGAAGGCCTGTTCCACTGAATCCTGTGATGTACAAGGTTGACCCCGACTATTATCAACTTGCTCAATTTGGTTCCTGCGCCGTCTCTGATTTGCACAGGCGTGAAAATATTTGTTATTGCGATCACCATCACGCAACCAATTCTCTTTGGCCCTCTGTCGCCATTTGAGCTCCTCTTGTTCCAACAAGCCATTTATTTCCTCTTTCAGGGCCTTTTATGTATGCTCAAATGCCGAAGCTGACTCCTCTTGAAGTGTCTGTAACTTTGTAACTCGTGCTTGGATCTTCTTCTCAGTCGGTGGTTTCTGCTTTTGGACCCACTGCTTTATGACTCACTTACAACCTAGCTAGTTGCTTGCCTCTGAAAGCCTTCCATGGATCTGTGCTTGGATATCGAGCAGCCCACGAATCTTGAACAACTTTTTTAAAATTTCCACATTTGGACCAGCCAGTTTCGTACCGGAAGGGTCGCCATCATTTCCCATCTAGCATCTTCAACATGCTCATACTGAGAAATAATGGAAGATGATCTGTGATGTGCAAATTTATTTAACTCGCAAGTGCACGAATCGATTGTAGTTTAATGGATTGCAAGTGCGAGGTCGATCCCACAGAGAATTGTATTTTTGAAAGAGCAATTTATATCTAAACTAATTAAATCCTAATCTAGTTCCAAAAGGGTTTTGATTTTTGAGTTTTGAAAATTAAAAGATAAACATAAACTAAATAAAATAAGTAAATCTAAGGATAAAGGTACTAAGGTTTGGGAATTCACACTCACCAAATCATAACAACATACTTTATGTTCATCAATATTAATCTGAAGTTCTCACAAATTAAATCATATATATGTTTTACTATGCTTCAAAGAATTAATCAAAATCATCCCATGTATCCATTCATTGACCAAATCACAAAAGGAATCCAAATTCAATTGAAACACCAGATGTATCCGTAGAACAAATCACAAGGGATATCCAATTTTTATGAGTTAAAAGCCAAGCAATCAATCATATAAAATTATCTCAAATCATCACATGTATCCTTGAATCACAAGAGATATCCAAGAATCAATCCATACAATTGATTAAAAGTAAAACAATTGAAATAAAAAACCCAATAAAATCATAATAATAAAAACTTACATAAAAGTGATGTTGTTCTTCATCGGTGAGGCTTCATCCCCAACCTTAGTTGGGAATTTAGTTCCACATAAAAATAAAACCTAAACTAAAGAAAACCTAAACTAAAAAGAGAAAAACGGTAGAATTTTGCTCTCTAGGATTGTGTCTTTTCTTGAATGCAAAGAAGTCTATTTATAGGCTTAGGGAAGTCCTAGAAGCCCAAGTAAACCTAGATAATTCGGAAGTCTGTCTCCCAGTCAAAATAGAAGTCTGAAATCGGACTAGGATTCGTCCAAATTTGTGTCTCTTAATTGCGGGGCGATTTTGACATAGAAACCGTCCGAATTACGAAAATTCTATTTCACAACAAATTGTAGTATTTTGAGCTAGCTTTCTAATGCCGTTTGAATCACTTCAATCTGATATTTGACCAGAGAGTTATGGTCAAAATACTAAGACGTATGCAGAATCTGAATTTGAATCCGATCCGAAATCTTATCCAATCTGAACTTTAATCTGATTTAACCTTTTCTTGGATTTGGTTAGACTTAACCACATCATCTAGGTCTTCTCAAAGTATGCTTTCTTTCAAACTTCGCATTTTTCCCTTTAAAGCTGTAGTTTTTCTTCAACGACCTACAAAATACTAAAAACACAAAACTAACACAAAATATTAAATAACGACACAACTAAAGGATTAACTAATGTAAATAAAGGGGTCTAAATATGCAATATTTAGCACTTATCAAACACCCCCAAACTTACATTTTGCTAGTCCCTTAGCAAAACAAAACGAAAAATAAAATGAAAGCAAGAAACATAAATCCTCTTTCGTGGGAGAGACGATTGCATTTAGCATATGCAACAAGCCTTTTAAACCCCTAGGCATCCCTAGTGGACGAGTGAAGTCTCGTGAGGGCTTAACAGGAATGATACCCACAAACATTGTGCACTATGTTGTTAACAAGAAAGAAGTTTCACATAAACCATGGTTCTTATTCATGAGCAAACTTAAAAAGACAAACACCATCATAACAGTCAAAAGGAAATCCAAAATCAAATTACTCATAAATGGACAATTGAGACCTCATATGTTTTGAAATGTGTAAAGTGTAATTAGCATATAATCATGAAGCTTTCAGTTTAAACTCAAGATAAGTTCCATAAAATTTGTAAAAATCTCTATCAAATGATACAACCAAGGCAAGATATGCATTTTTTTTTTTTTTTTTATAGGCTCTGTAATGTCTAACTCCCTTAAGCTTTCTAATTGACTCATGTAACAAGTGTTAGGCCAATGACTCCCAAGCCAGGTGACTTTAGGGCACTAGATGTAGAACATCCCTAAGGGCTTATTAACTTAAGTCAAAAAAAGTTACGAAGTCAGATTAGCCATATCATAAATCAACACTGAACTTCACACCTTTTGACGCGAACACTCAATGCTTAATGAGGCAAGAGGTCCGGTTACTCAGTGAAAAACTCAACATGATCTTTCTTTTCTTTTTCCTTCTCTTTATTTATTTATTTTTCTTCTTTTATTTTTTTTATTTTTTTATTTTATATATCTTGCAAGCCAATGGTTATTCATCAATAGGACATCCCACAAATCTCAAAGAGAACAAGCTTAAGCTCAAACATCATACCTCACAGAAAATATGCTAATGTGCTCATTAAAATTTATCTCAAAACAAGTGAAATCTCTTTTACCCAAAAATAAGTCAAGGGACTCAGGCTTCAAATGACATAATGATGCTGTTCAACCCTTTAAGCAAGCTAATGAAATGCAAACTACAATCACAGTTTAACTCAAACTTGACAACAACATAGCACAATTTTTGTTTTTTTTTTTTTTTTCAAATTTTTTAACACAAAATGACAAATAAAAATAAACAAATAAGAACAAAAATAAATAGACAAAGTGTTTTTCCATACCCCCAAACTTGAATTACACATTGCCCTCAATGTGTAGTATAGAAATACATTACCGGAAGTAAAGAAATCTCAAGGTATGAAAAAGGCTAGGGCGTCCCCCAAACTTAAACACCAAGACACCTGTCAACAAAAACTAACAGCAATATTTTTTTCACAGAAACAAAACATCAAAAGATCAATTGCTGTTAGAAACAAAAACAAATAAAAAGAAATGCAATATAATGAAAAAGGAAAGAAAGAATTTGTGGAGTGAAGTGCAGAAAATAAACTGGAGGAGAAAACTTTACAGCGCTTCCCCCTATCATGCGGATGTCCAACCAATCCTTTCCACCATTTCTTCTTCAAAACTTCATAGCCCTCTAGAAGGATGTTTCGCCATCTTATGTAGACTTGCTTGCTTCGACAGATCTTCTTAGGAAAGTGGTTCCTAGATTTGTGTGCTTGTGTGCACAAGTCCTTGAATATCTTGACATAAGATGGCTCCTGATGTGCCTCAAGAGGGACAGTGATGTAGGCGGTAGCTTCAGTACTCACTTCCATGTCACTGGGTAGGTCAGGATTTGTTGGTGGCTCACTATTCTCATGGTGCTCAACTTGTTCAGGGTGCTCAACTTGCTCCTCTTTCTCTTCCTCCTCTTTGTTATCCACAATTTCCTCACTCTCAAGTGTGATGGTGACCTGGGCATGCTCATGATAAGAATTTTTGGAATCATCCTCATCAATCATGTAGTGCCTTTCAGCCATCAGCTGACTTTGAAGCTCTTCTTCCTCTATTCTGTTGAAGTCAGCAACTAGATGACTGATCTGTCCGTCTATCTTGGTCATGGCCTGCTTAAGTTCTTGTATGTCTCTGTTGTTAGCCATGATGGAATTCCTCATCTCCTGTACGGCTTGATTGGTGAAACCTTTTAGCTCTTGTATATCTTGAGAATTGCTCAGGGTAGTATTCTTCATATCTTGCTTTATCTCTTGTATGTTCTTATCCATTGATTGCATGAATGCTTTCATCATGTCTTCCAGTGATGACTGTGGTGCAGGCACTTGAGTGGTAGACTGATAAACAGGAGGTTGAGCTTGATGATCGAATTGTGGATATTCTGAATGGTGCAATTCATCAAATTGGTGAGCATAATTTCCTGTAGCCTGAGCTGATCCTGAGAAATCATATTGGTTGCTCCAGTCCAGGTTATAACAATTGAAATTTGAATCAAACCCCGGGCTAGAGAAACTGGTGTTCATTTGTTCATATGAAAAGTTAGATCTAACTGCTCTGATTTGATCTAATTTGTCCCATAAGTCGTTGAGCTCAGTTCGCAGATCTGGACAATTGTTCTCCTCATGATAAGGATTGAAACAAAATGAACATGGTTTATTTGGGTAAAAATTTTGAGGGTAGTTGGTAGGAGCTGGTGTCCTACAACTAGGAGATGCATTAAAATCATTAAAATGAAAATTCATGCTTCCCCTCACTTTTTAGCATGCAGATATCCCACATAAAACATTAACCAATATATATATTTTTTTTAATTTTAATTTTTTTTTTAAAAATAAAATAAACTAAAATAACAACTAACACAAAAAAAAAAAAACAAAAAATGAAAACTAAAATTTAAAAACTCACAAAAAGGACCAAAAATAAATTTTTGGCAAAGATCTACGGAACTGCTGCTTTTGCTATGAGTGCGCTTGATCGCGCTGATGTGCGGAAGGTGCTGCGGCAGAACTGTAAAACAAGCCAAACAAAACAAAAAACAACAAGAACAATCTTTTTTTTTTTTTTTATTAGTAACACAAATAAAACAAAACAAATTGCAGAAAAATAAAATCCTAATTATAACTAGTAGAAGAATAAAACTAATTTAGAAATAAATTGGTTTCAAAAAATAAACAATTCCCCGGCAACGGCGCCAAAAACTTGTTGTGCAAATTTATTTAACTCGCAAGTGCACGAATCAATTGTAGTTTAATGGATTGCAAGTGCGAGGTCGATCCCACAAAGAATTGTATTTTTGAAAGAGCAATTTATATCTAAACTAATTAAATCCTAATCTAGTTCCAAAAGGGTTTTGATTTTTGAGTTTTGAAAATTAATGGATAAACATAAACTAAATAAAATAAGTAAATCTAAAGATAAAGGTACTAAGGTTTGGGAATTCACACTCACCAAATCATAACAACATACTTTATGTTCATCAATATTAATCCGAAGTTCTCACAAATTAAATCACAGATATGTTTTACTATGCTTCAAAGAATTAATCAAAACCATCCCATGTATCCATTCATTGACCAAATCACAAAAGGAATCCAAATTAAATTGAAACACCAGATGTATCTGTAGAACAAATCACAAGGGATATCCAATTTTTATGAGTTAAAAGCCAAGCAATCAATCATATGAAATTATCTCAAATCATCACATGTATCCTTGAATCACAAGAGATATCCAAGAATTACTCCACAAAATTGATTAGAAGTAAAACAATTGAAATATAAAACCCAATAAAATCAGAATAATAAAAACTTACATAAAAGTATTGATGTTCTTCATCGGTGAGGCTTCATCCCCAACCTTAGTTGGGAATTTAGCTCCACATAAAAAATAAAATCTAAACCTAAACCTAAACCTAAAGAAAAACTAAACAAAAGAATTTTGCTCTCTGGGATTGTGTATCTTTTCTTGAATGCAAAGAAGTCTATTTATAAGCTTAGGGAAGTCCTAGAAGCCCAAGTAAACTTAGATAATTCGGAGGTCTGTCTCCCAGTCAAAATAGAAGTCTGAAATCGGAATAGGATTCGTCCAAATTTGTGTCCTTTAATTGCGGGGCGATTTTGACATAGTAACTGTACGAATTACGAAAATCCTATTTCACAACAAATTGTATTATTTTGAGCTAGCTTTCCAATGCCGTTTGAATCACTTCAATCCGATATTTGAACGGAGAGTTATGGTCAAAATACTAAGACGTGTGCAGTATCTGAATTTGAATCCGATCCGAAATCTTATCCAATCTGAACTTTAATCTGATTTAACCTTTCCTTAGATTTGGTTAGACTTAACCACACAATCTAGGTCTTCTCAAAGTATGCTTTCTTCCAAACTTCGCATTTTCCCTTTAAAGCTGCAGTTTTTCTTCAATGACCTACAAAATACTAAAAACACAAAACTAACACAAAATATTAAATAACGACACAACTAAAGGATTAACTCATGTAAATAAAGGGGTCTAAATATGCAATATTTTGGCACTTATCACTCAGTTCTTCGTGGCGATCATGTCAGAGGGGGTCGAAACGAAATTCGAGTCGTACCAGCCGGGATCGGGGCACTTGTTATTTTCAGAAAAAGTTATCGTTCGTTTGTGAAAATGAGGGGGCAAACGAACTCGAATCACTTCGTGCCACCTACCGATGTGATTGCCTCGAAGTTCTGCGTAAGCTCGTAAATTTTCGGGCCAAACTATTCCG
>NC_081549.1:12128054-12177082 GCF_901000735.1 Corylus avellana
GGGCACTAGATGTAAAACATCCCTAAGGGCTTATTAACTTAAGTCAAAAAGGCTACGAAGTCAGATTAGCCATATCATAAATCAACACTGAACTTCACACCTTTTGACGCGAACACTCAATGCTTAACGAGGCAAGAGGTCCAGTTACTCAGTGAAAAACTCAACATGATCTTTATTTTCTTTTTCCTTCTCTTTTTTATTTATTTTTCTTCTTTTTTTTTTTTTTTTTTATATATATCTTGCAAGCCAATGGTTATTCATCAATAGGTCATCCAACAAATCTCAAAAAGAACAAGCTTAAGCTCAAACATCATACCTCACAGAAAACATGCTAATGTGCTCATAAAAATTTATCTCAAAACAAGTGAAATCTCTTTTACCCAAAAATAAGTCATATGACATAATGATGTGTTCAACGCTTTAAGCAAGCTAATGAAATGTAAACCATAGTCATAGTTTAACTCAATCTTGACAAAAACATAGCACAAAATTTTATTTTATTTTTTCAAAATTTTTTAACACAGAAAGACAAAATAAACAAATAAAAACAAAAATAAATAGACAAAGTGTACAAAAATAAATAGACAAAGTGTTTTTCCATACCCCCAAACTTGAATTACACATTGCCCTCAATGTGTAGTATAGAAATACATTACCGGAAGTAAGGAAATCGGAGTGTGAACAAGGCTAGGGCGTCCCCCAAACTTAAACACCAAAACACCTGTCAATAAAAACTAACAGCAATATTTTTTTCATAGAAACAATATCAAAAGATTAATTGCTGTTAGAAACAAAAAACAAATAAAATTAACATGTAATGGAAAAGGAAAGAAAGAATTTTTGGAGTGAAGTGCAGAAAATAAACTGGAGGAGAAAACTTTACAGTGCTTCCCCCTATCATGCGGATGTCCAACCAATCCCTTCCACCCCTTCTTCTTCAAAACTTCATACCCCTCTGGAGGGATATTTCGCCATCTTATGTAGACTTGCTTGCTTCGACAGATCTTCTTAGGAAAGTGGTTCCTAGATTTGTGTGCTTGTGTGCACAAGTCCTTGAATATCTTGACATAATATCTTGACATAAGATGGCTCATGATGTGCCTCAAGAGGGACAGTGATGTAGGCGGGAGCTTCAGTACTCACTTCCATGTCACTGGGTAGGTCAGGATTTGTTGGTGGCTCACTATTCTCATGGTGCTCAACTTGCTCCTCTTTCTCTTCCTCCTCTTTGTTATCCACAATTTCCTCACTCTCAAGTGTGATGGTGACCTGGGCATGCTCATGATAAGAATTTTTGGAATCATCCTCATCAATCATGTAGTGCCTTTCAGCCATCAGCTGACTTTGAAGCTCTTCTTCCTCTATTTTGTTGAAGTCAGCAACTAGATGACCGATCTGTCCTTCTATCTTGGTCATGGCCTGCTTAAGTTCTTGTATGTCTCTACCATTAGCCATGTTGGAATTCTTCATCTCCTGTACGGCTTGATTGGTGAAACCTTTTAGCTCTTGTATATCTTGGGAATTGCTCAGGGTAGTATTCTTCTATCTTGCTTTATCTCTTGTATGTTCTTATCCATTGATTGCATGAATGCTTTCATCATGTCTTCCAGTGATGACTGTGGTGCAGGCACTTGAGTGGTAGACTGATAAACAGGAGGTTGAGCTTGATGATCGAATTGTGGATATTCTGAATGGTGCAATTCATCAAATTGGTGAGCATAATTTCCTGTAGCTTGAGCTGATCCTGAGAAATCATATTGGTTGCTCCAGTCCGGGTTATAACAATTGAAATTTGAATCAAACCCCGGGCTAGAGAAACTAGTGTTCATTTGTTCATATGAAAAGTTAGATCTAGCTGCTCTGATTTGGTATAATTTGTCCCATAAGTCATCGAGCTCAGCTCGCAGATCTGGACAATTGTTTTCCTCATGATAAGGATTGAAACAAAATGAACATGGTTTATGTGGGTAAAAATTTTGAGGATAGTTGGTAGGAGCTGGTGTCCCAAAAACTTGATGTGCAAATTTATTTAACTCGCAAGTGCACAAATCGATTGTAGTTTAATGGATTGCAAGTGCGAGGTCGATCCCACAGAGAATTGTATTTTTGAAAGAGCAATTTATATCTAAACTAATTAAATCCTAATCTAGTTCCAAAAGGGTTTTGATTTTTGAGTTTTGAAAATTAAAAGATAAACATAAACTAAATAAAATAAGTAAATCTAAGGATAAAGGTACTAAGGTTTGGGAATTCACACTCACCAAATCATAACAACATACTTTATGTTCATCAATATTAATCTGAAGTTCTCACAAATTAAATCATATATATGTTTTACTATGCTTCAAAGAATTAATCAAAATCATCCCATGTATCCATTCATTGACCAAATCACAAAAGGAATCCAAATTCAATTGAAACACCAGATGTATCCGTAGAACAAATCACAAGGGATATCCAATTTTTATGAGTTAAAAGCCAAGCAATCAATCATATAAAATTATCTCAAATCATCACATGTATCCTTGAATCACAAGAGATATCCAAGAATCAATCCATACAATTGATTAAAAGTAAAACAATTGAAATAAAAAACCCAATAAAATCAGAATAATAAAAACTTACATAAAAGTATTGATGTTCTTCATCGGTGAGGCTTCATCCCCAACCTTAGTTGGGAATTTAGCTCCACATAAAAATAAAACCTAAACTAAAGAAAACCTAAACTAAAAAGATAAAAACTGTAGAATTTTGCTCTCTAGGATTGTGTATATTTTCTTGAATACAAAGAAGTCTATTTATAGGCTTAGGGAAATCCTAGAAGCCCAAGTAAACCTAGATAATTCGGAAGTCTGTCTCCCAGTCAAAATAGAAGTCTGAAATCGGACTAGGATTCGTCCAAATTTGTGTCTCTTAATTGCGGGGCGATTTTGACATAGAAACCGTCCGAATTACGAAAATTCTATTTCACAACAAATTGTATTATTTTGAGCTAGCTTTCTAATGCCGTTTGAATCACTTCAATCCGATATTTGACCGGAGAGTTATGGTCAAAATACTAAGACGTGTGCAGAATCTGAATTTGAATCCGATCCGAAATCTTATCCAATCTGAACTTTAATCTGATTTAACCTTTTCTTGGATTTGGTTAGACTTAACCACATCATCTAGGTCTTCTCAAAGTATGCTTTCTTCCAAACTTCGCATTTTTTCCTTTAAAGCTGTAAAGCTGTAGTTTTTCTTCAACGACCTACAAAATACTAAAAACACAAAACTAACACAAAATATTAAATAACGACACAACTAAAGGATTAACTAATGTAAATAAAGGGGTCTAAATATGCAATATTTAGCACTTATCAATCTGAACTGTAGTAGGTGAGAACATCAACACCCGCATCCCTCCATGCTTCACTCCATTCCATATTAGCCACCACCCTATCCAATCTTTCCAATATATTTTCTTCCCCGGGCCGACCATCATTCCTTGTGAATCTTGGGCCTTGAAAACCTAGATCATGGAGATTGCAATCCTCTAGAGCATGCTTAAATGCTTCCATTTGTCCCCTAGGTAGGGTTGACATTCCTTTTTCTCTGCTAGACTCACAATTTCATTAAAATATCCGACACAAACCCACGGGGTGGGTTGAAATGTCTTAAGAAATCGAAGCAAAGCCCACGATTCATTTCTCTTTGTAGTCATCGGGTGTCTGTAGAACCCAGTGAATTTCCAATTTGGCCAAAGCCCCCGACTTCCAATCACCGCAAAAATATGACGACAGATAAAATTTTGAATATTAACATTAAATTGATCCTTCCAAAGCAAAATTAACCCTCCACTTCGACCCACACTATCCACACCAAACACGTAATGAAACACCCCCTAAACACCACCCTGACGGTTGTGTTTTCCCTAAAGCTTGGCTAATTTTATCTTGCCTAAAGCTACGAAAGCTTGTTTAATTTTATCTTGCCTAAACACCCCCCTGACGGTTGTGTTTTCCCAGAATTCTTTGTTCATACCTATCCCCAGCACATGGCGCAGATTATTATTTCTGCTTTGCAAAAAATAATTTTGACATTATTTTGCATATATTTTATCAAAATTTTAACTATTTTGATTCTGATCATTTTCTTTATTAATTTTTGCAGTGCCAAAATGGCTAGCAAAAAGGATAAAGAAAAAATTGTTTCTAAGGCTCTGACTATAAAATCAGAGTCCTCTCTTGCTTCTTCTTTGCCTATTTCCTCTGTTGCCATAACCAACAGATTTTCTCCCTTCTATCCTAATTCTCAAATGTCGTACTCAAGTACACTTGCCTCCTCCTATGATCCCTTTTCTGACAAATCAAAAAATCCATTCATAAGGTATGATAAAACGTCTGCCTATATGACTCTCCCTTATTCCCAGAACTTGTTCTTTGTTGAACTAAATCGTTCTGCTTCTTCTAAATCTACCGGAGATATTGCCCTCTCCTATTTTCCTCCAAATTTTCATTGGATCCCTAAACATCCTCAGAAAAATTTGGCTTTCTATTCTGCTGTCTTAAAGCAAACTGATTCTGTCTCCTTCAAAGCTATTCCTGACAGGAATAATCCCCATAAGATACTATATCATAGTGTCTATTTTAAACGGATTATCACTGAAAAGTAATAGGGTAACCATCCATCTGTCTCAAAATCCCTTAACGGATTTTCTATCCTTTGCACTTACTATGATTATGTCGATGCCTGGTTTAAATTCTTACTTTACCAAACCTCTGTCTTTGATCATTCTTGGTTTGTTAATTTTGACAAGAATTTTTCCGGAATCCTTCCCCTCTGGTTCTCCAGATGGTGGAACCAATTTGGCCTCCTCCCTGACATCCTTCCTCTCCAACTAGTTGAAGCTTACCAAATGTTCAAGAACAACTACAAAGTTGAGTCTTATGGTTATAAGTTTTCAACTATGCTTTATTTTGTCAAAAAATACAAAATTCATTGGATTCTGAAATGGCAATCTCACCTTTCAGAAGACAAAATCCAATGGCAATGGTTTGTCAAATGGTGGGATAAATGCTCACTAGTTGACCTCATTGTCTCCTCTGTCAAAGAAATGTCTCAAGCCCCCAAGGCTCCTGCTTTGCCACTAACGGCTAAATCTCCACTTTTGATTACTCCTAGTATATTCGCCTCCCCAAAAGAAGAAAAGGAAATATCCCCTGTTTCTTCCCCTTCCTCTGCATCTAGTTCTTCCAAGAAGAAATCTTTTTCAAAGAAGAAAGAAAAAATTAAAGCTCTCCTTGCTGCCCTTGAGGATGATTCTGACGACGAAGACGAAAAATCTGCATCGTCCCAGAAGCCCCTCCAGAAACCCCTTCAAAATCCTTACTATGAAGACACACAAGAATATTATCCTTACCCAGGGATTGAAGACTTGTGAATAGCCTCATAACGGCTCTTAATTGGACCTTAACGGCCACAATTTTCTCAAGAAAAAGATTTGCTACCATTCCATTATCGGTTGGTTCTCAGATCACTATTCCTGACAACAGCAAAGAAAAATCTAAAGATCTTTAACGGATCATTGTTCATCATGATTTGAAGTCACTGTGCAAAATCATTGTTCACTTTTACTGTTCATTGTCATGGACGACACTGTACAGGATTACTGATCAGACGCACTGTTCACTTCACTGTTCAAGATTTGTCTACCGACACTACAGTGCCGACAGCAACTGTTCAAGATTGACTACTTTCACTGTTCCAGATTGGCACCGAACGTGCCTCTACTGTTCACTTTTGACCGCACCTGCTTTCACTGTTTTATTCATGATTGTATTTTGTTTTATGCAATGTAATTAGCCTATATAACGGGCTCCCCTCCCCCATTGTAAGGCAGAGGTTTTCCAAAGGTTTTTCAGAGGTATTCTAACTTCTTCAGAAACTTTCTTGCCATCCCCTGTCTTAATATTCTCATGTCTTCTCTGTCACTTACTTCAGTAAGCACTATCACTTACTCTTGTAAGCTTTATCCAAAATCTGTAATGATTTTAAGCTTTATAACAAGCTTTGTTTATCTTATCAACTGCCTTTAACTTCCATTTTATATTTTGATTATACAACTGTCATTACTGCCTTCTTGAACGGTTTTACTGCTTTGATTAAAATTATCTTATTGCATGTACATCACTCTCCCCTACTCCCTGCATCTATATGCATACTGCGCTTCCACCCCTCCAATGTGTGTGTGTATGTTTTAAATTTATTTATGTGTTTATTTATTTATTTATGATAATTTGGATGCAAATATATGTTTTTTAAATTTATTTTATTTATATGTTTATATGTTTATATATATGTTTTATATTGTATTAATATATGTTTGGATGAATTATATAATGATTAACAACATTAATAAAACAGAAAAAAAACCTAGCCTATACCGTTTTGTTGCGCCTTTGATTATGCCGGCCGGGAAGCAATGTCTGCAGTTTCAAAACAAGATCATTAATCTCTTCCTTTATGGCATTTGAAGTTCTTGATGATGATCTTCTGGTAGACATTGCTGAAGCTCAGTGCTTTGCTTTCTTGCAACCCCTTACTATCAACGGCTAGAGTGGAAGTTGAAGAGGGAGGAAGAGGGTGTTTAAAAAGAGAGTGAGAGTTGAGGTTTGGACAAAAATAAATTAATTGGAAAAAGACCTCTGCAAAGAAATTAGGGGTTTTGATAAGAAAATCAAGGCCCATCTAGCCCCACATTTCTGTACTGCCCAAGCCAAATAATCAAGTGGAACTTGGCTAATTAATTAATTTCTGAAAATAATTCCAAAAATAATTAATACATCTATCAGTGTAGGACATGTGTCTAAGGATGTTTAGGCTGGTACTTGCTATGTATTAGGGTTTAAATATGTATGTCCAACCAAAAGATACTTCTTCCTCTGTTTGCTTGATGGGGATCTCTATGGGGCCACTAATGTTTTCCTTGTCTAATTCCCACTTTTCTTTTTTTTCCTTCTTCTTTTGGCGTATCTAAAATGTTGAGGAAGCCTTATGTTTGGATTCAACCAATTTACACAAGAACTAGACAGGAACCAGACTTAAAAATAGCATTTGTGATTGGACAAAGTTTTTTTTTTTTTTTTTTTTTTGAGTTTGAGAAATATTAAACTGACTTCTATTCTTAGATCGCACGTAATGAGGACATATGTCACTTTAATATATAGATTGAGTTAAAAAAACATACAGTTTGAAAAAAAAAAAAAAAAACTTTGTTTTTATGAAAACCGCCTCTCTAGAAATCCATTCCAAGGGTTTTAAAGAACTTTTGTTGATCGAAGAGTTAATGCCTTAAAATCCTCGTTAAAGCTGTGTTTACCTCATAATAGAAGTTCAATAAAGTTTTGAAAATTAGATGAAAATGAGTTGCAGTAAATGCCAGATGATCAGGTCTTATCATGAAAAGATTAATGAGACAAGTTTGTCTTTTATATGTTGAATTTTGTACTAACTTTATAAGTAATGAATTATATTGACCATCACACCGGCCTATCCCATCTGTTTCACTTTTCTTTATGTTTTTTCAGCTATATATATCTCTATCTTTTTCTTCCTGGCCTCCTGCTTAATTCTTATTAGAACAGATTTATCAACAGATATATTGAGAAAGCTCAACAATCATGACAACACCTGGCTGATCATAAGGATACATAAGAAGCAGCAACAATCTCGTGATAAACACATTACCTTATTATTATTTTATGTCACTTTTAATATATATATATATATATATATATGACAATTTGTTCATAATATTGCATTGAGAGTTACATTTTAGGTCCCCATAAAGAACCTAGATAGATGTTATAGAAAAACCTTACAAAAGAACCTAGTTAGAATTATTTTGTTTAGGGTCTCCACCAAAAATGCATTTAAATTTGGATTGAGTTTTTTTTTTTTTTTTCTTTTCAAGATTACTTAGATTAGGTAAATGTTAAAAATACACATTTTGGTACTATCCTCATATATAACAAATGCATATCCATGAATATTTATTATATTTGTTAATTAATTGAGAGTTGCATTTTCACATAAAAAATATAAACACACACACACACACACATATATATATATGTGTGTGTGTGTGTGTGTGTGTTTATATTTTTTATGTATATATATATATATAGGTTTATATTTTTCAAGTCTTATATATTTGCTCCTAATGTACGTAGAGAAAAAATGGACAAGAGTTGGATGACAATCTAGGGGTACGAGGGAAGACAGAGATTGGTGTAGATTGTTCGTGGAGTTTGCAGCTAGTAACTGTAGAACCCCTAATGGATTCATCTATTGCCCTTGTAAGATTTGTCGAAATAATCGGCGCCACCCGTCAAGTTTCGTATTCAACCCTTGACATAGGGTAAAGGAATAATGCCGAAATACACACTCTGGTACTATCACGGTGAAAAGCATGTACAGGGTCCTGGTACAGGCTCTAATTCGAATTGCTCGGCCACAGATGCGGGTGCAAGCACAAATCAGGGTGGAGACATGCACGTAATGTTGCGTGATTTATTCGGCATGCACGAAATTAGGGAAGACAATTGTGAGGCTCAGGTCGTGGTGCAAGGAGGTGTAGAAATTGTGAACCAAGAAGCCGCTGAAGGTGACGCACTAAAGTATTATGACCTTCCTAAAAAGGCGGAGAAACCACTTCATACTGGGACCAAAGATAGCAAACTGAGTGCAACTATACACCTGTACAACTTGAAGTGCGTTGGTGGACTTAGTCACGCGATATTCACGTCTTTACTTGAGTTCATCAATCAGTTGCTACTTGCGAGTGATGAAACTTTGCCAGGTAATACATATGAGGCAAAAAAGTTTCTATAGGACATGGGACTCGGGTATGAGAAGATTCCAATGTGTCGTAATGACTGTATGTTATTCTAAAAGGGCAATAAGGAGTTAGATTCATGTACCATCTGTGAAAAATCTAAATGGAAGGATGCAATCCATTTAGATGAGGATGGTCAACCCATATCGTCGAGTAAGAAACGTCCAGTGAAAGTGTTGCGGTGGTTTCCACTCATACCACGACTACAGAGGTTGTTTATGTTAGAGCATACTGCACCCTATATAAGGTGGTATGCAAAAGGCTGCACTAAGGACGGCGTATTGAGGCATCCAGCCTACGGTAAAACATGGAAGTCTCGACAATTTACATCCGGAGTTTTCAGTGGACAGCAGGAACGTAAGGCTTAGACTAACCTCGAATGGAATTAATCCATTTGGGAACATGAGCACATCCCACAGCACTTGGCTTGTAATGCTTGTACCGTACAACTTGCCTCTTTGGATGTGCATGAAACAAACGTTTTTCATACTATCCCTGATTATCCCGAGCCCAAGTTTACCAGGAATGGATATAGATATCTACCTTCAACCCTTAATTGAGTTACAAGAACTATGGAATGTAGGGGTACACACATATGATGTCTCAAAGAAAAATAATTTTGTGCTGTGAGCGCAGTTGATGTGGACAATTAATGACTTCCTAGCATACGCAGATTTTTTCGGATGGCCTACTAGGGGTGAGAAGGCATGTCCTTGCTGTGTGCACTCGACAAGGTCAAAATGGTTAAACACACGGCCATAAATGGTGTTTTATGGGGCATAGGATACTTGCCCACGGATCATCCGTGGAGGTGGCACACAAGAATATTTGACGGCAACCAAGAACTAGAAGGTGCCCCAGATGTGCCAAGTAGAGATAAAATCCTGAGCCAATTAGAAGGGATGGTGTTTAGGGATGAGAACGTCAGTAAGGCAAGGCCGGATGATAAAGAAAAAGGAAATAAGCGGAAGACAAATACTGATAACGTAGTGTGGAAGAAGAAAAGTATTTTCTTTAGGTTACCGTATTGGAAAGATAATTTATTGCGGCATAACTTTGATGTCATGCACATAGAGAAAAACGTGATGGACAATATACTTGGTACAATACTGGACATTTCAGGAAAAACGAAGGACAGCCTCCAAGCCCGCACAAACTTGCAAGAAATGGGTTTGAGACATACTTCATCCCTACACTGGCGAGGATGGTAAGACCTATATACAACAAGCTTCCCACATGATATCCAAGGATGATAAAACACATTTCTTGAAAGTGCTACGAAATGTAAGGGTGCCCGTCGGATATGCCTCGAACATTTTCCATTGTGTACGAGTGAAGGACCGTACGATATCGGGGTTAAAGAGTCATGACAGTCACGTACTGATACAACAACTTTTACCTATTGCATTACGTGGATCACTTCCAGATAATGTGGTTAGACCTCTTGTTGAGATGTCTGCATTCTTCAGGAGCCTATGTTCAACAAGATTGACACAAGAGGATATTGACCTACTGTAGGGTGACGTCTGTATCACGTTGTCCAAGATGGAACAGGTATTCTCCCCCGGCTCTTTTACCAGCATGGTTCATGTGGTCGTGCATCTTGTCTGTGAATGCCGACTCGGTGGACCATTATAGTATAGGTGGATATATCCAGGAGAGAGGTAAAATTTGTTTACAGATATTCCTGATTTTTATTTTTCACTCTAATACAAGACAATTACTAACTGAACTGATTGGCTGATCGATGTTCATATTTAGGAGCCTTGGAGTGTTCAAATCTAATGTGCGTAACAAAGCAGCTCCTAAGGGCTGCATTGCGGAGGGCTACATAGCAACTGAGTTGATGACGTTCTGTTCGAGATATTTAGATAATGCACCAACATTTAATAATAGGATACAAAGAAATCTGGATGGTTCAAAGGGACATGGAACACAAGTCAGACTCGATCGAATCACAATGACACAGATTCACTGGTATATTATGTTTAACTTAGACGAGTTCCTTCAACTACGGACGTAAGTTGAGGTCCTTCACTAGCATATGTATGTTCAATCAACTTGTACCATGACTACGTAAGACTAATTTGATGTTTAACAAAAGAACTGTTAGAGTATATTTGCTTTTGGTTCAAATCAACTAAAGAAACTAACCTTGCGTTTTCCACTGTACGTAACATATTCACAGGTCGATCAATTGGACGATCGATGCAGGAAGGAACTTTGTGACAAATTGGTAATGCATTGTAGAGGGCCGAGGGAGTCAGCAGTTAGATACAATAGATATATGGTTAACGGCAAGCTGTTTCACACTATTACATATGATACCAAAAAAAGGACTCGGAACAGCGAGGTTATTGTGCCGACTGTTGATGGCGAAATGTACTACAGGAAGTTAACGGAAGTACTTGAGATTCAATACTACGACAAGACTAAGCATATTACGTTCAAGTGTGATTGGGTGGACAACACGAGGGATAAGGGTTATAAGGTGGACGAGTATGGCATAATACTTGTCTACTTAAAAAACCTTGTCCATATGGGAGTGCTGATTACTGATGAGCCGTATGTGCTAACTTCACAAGTTGACCAGGTATTTTACGTACAAGTTGATAGGGACCCGTAAGAACTAAACCTAGAAACGTATACGACGTTGGTCAGGGTAAAGGGCCTCACGATGCATGTACCAACTACCACGAGTGTGAGCCATTCTTATTGACTAGTAATATTGATCACGATCCGCAAGATCATAACGAATACGTCAGACCCAACTTAGATCCAAACTAAGCGTATGTGATAGAATATATATATATATATATATATATGTATCCTATTTTTAATATGTGAGTCATTTATATATGGTAGTGAATATTTCATACATTGTATATGTAATTAATTGGGTGCGTGTTATTTTTCGCAGGTTGCCATGAGTACTAGGGGAAGACAAGAGGACGGAGGCCCTTGACAAGTGCTAAAATACTCATATTTTCAGCCCTTAACTTGTATATTTTATTCCTTTGGTTTTACTTAATTAGGCTGTTTTAATTCATTTTTGTGTTTTTCATATTTTTACAGGCTTTTAGAAGAAAATGAAGTAAAACTAGGTGATTTGGGCTCAAAAAGAGAAGATGGAGAAATTGGAGCTCCCTGACACTGCAATCAATCGCAGGGTACCTGCAATCGAGCGTAGTACCAGAGAAGACACCGCACGAACCAAGCCAGGAGCAATCGAGCACATGACAGAAGAAGGGTCGATTGCAGACCTGCGATCAAGCGCACATGGGCTGTGATCGAGCGCACCCGTGCGCAGAAGACTTATCAAGTGGCGGCTGGATTGACAATATTTCCATATTGGGGTTCTCCAATTCCAATTTGTAATAGGTCTCAAAACCCTACAAATTTCCTAGGTTTACTACTTTGTCTAGGACTTCTAAAGCCTATAAATAGACCCTTAAGCCTCTAGAATAGATACGCTTGGAGGAGAAGAAAAGGTGCTCTTCAAGTTCAAGTCTCGGGTTTATTATTTTCCTTTCTTTTCTTTTATTTTATGAAGATGTTTAACATCAAATTTATGTGTAGCTAATTTAATTAGTAGGGCTTGATTGAAGCCCTAGTTATGTTTTGTTAATATTTCAATATTGGCGCCTTTGTGATGATCTTGTTGTGCTATTTAACTTTATTAATACCTGCTTGCATGAATTCCTCATATGTGTGTGCCTGATCAACATATGCATGTGGCATGGACTAGTTAGTTAAATCAATTTGGATGGCCAAGTCCTGGGTTTAACATAAGTAACAAAAGAAATCCACGCCGGGTTCTTGGGTTAATCAACATGGGGAACCGGGAGTATATGCCATGCCCTAGGCCTCGTGTGTTTGTTGATTTCCATAGAACATATGCTTTCCTAAGGAACAACTTAGTATAAATCATGCTAAATCCCTTAGAAATGAAAAGAGTTAGAGTAGATGCCATGCCTAACTTGTTGCTTAGGGAAATCTATAGCTTTAGGAGTATACGCCATGCCCTAAGGTTGACAAACATTAGATATGCATAACCTGATCAAAGCAATGGTATATTGTTATATTAGCTAAATATAATTAGTGGTGGATATCAAAGCCCTACCCTTTATTATCATCACTTCAAAAATCAATCTTTGTTTGCTTTTGCTTAAGGAATCTATTTTTAAATATAAATTCAGCAATCCTCGTGGGAATGATCCTGTACTTGCACCATATACAACTATGTTGACCTTGTGCACTTGCAGATAAAACGTACAATTTTTCACCTATCAATTTAGGTAGATTTTTTCAGAACAGCCCTCGTCTTCTGTGCGGCAGTCTATGTCGCATGGGTCTCCATCGAACCACCTTGATGGCAGCGAGCAACAAGGCGTTGCTCAGCTTATGAGGCAGTAAGACAGGTATCGACCATTACTTCCAGGTGATGTGGAAGAGGGATCACTGTCCCCAATCCATACGGAATGACAGACTTGGCCCAGATGGGGTATCGGCTTAAGTCATCTCTGTACGACACAGATGCATCATTTCATCCAACTCGCTGGCCGATGTACAGCGAGTTAGGGCTGAGTTCTCATGGCCATGTGGAGCGGCTATACGGCCAACCTAGCGCAAGTACGGACTATAGTGAGACACAGCCCCAGAAGACATGACTGGTGGTACAAGTGTCATAGATGACTCGCAGCCCAGTGACATTGCTCCAGCCGGCCGGTTAGGCCCTTGCCAGGTCCGGACGATAAGTAAGTGTATATGCCCAAAATACAAACATATAAGTCTTAATTATATGTAGTTAGTATTCAATTTGAAATAACTTATTTCGGTAATTATTAATCTGTTAGGTATCGATCCCGATAGAAACACCTGTTTAGAGGTGTTCACCATTAACGACTCGCACAGGTTGCCAGGGTTCCCTCCGAGAAAAGGATGGTACTCGAGTACAATACTTCATGGTAGCCCATAGGATTTAGCGCTATGAGGTTTAGACAAATGACAGGTAAGATCGTAAGGAGTAGGAATTATGTCCGAATACGGGACAACTAGACAAAGGTACCGAAGCGTACGAAGGAGGATATATGTGACGCTTCAATGGTATGTTTTAACTAGATGTTATACGATAGCATGTGTATTTTATTATGTCAAACACTCCTAATGCATGTATATATACGCTCTAAGTTGTACATATATGTGTTTGTTTATATGTATATACATATACACATATATTTTGGTTTTTTTAATTTATCAATTTTGAACTTGTGTAGGTAGACTTTTTCGTCCCGCCCAAGTGCAATATGGTTGCCGTAAAGAATGACGTGTTTCGAGATATAGGCACCAAGCTGAGGACTTGGAGGCACGAGTTAAAAAAAGATCTTGCCATTCAGCCGGACGATACTCCGGATACTGTACAGGCGAGAGTGGGGCAAGAAAGGCTCTCCAAGTATGACCCCTTCAACTTGGAGATCTTGTTGGACAAATGGTGTAGCAAGAAGAACCAAGTAGGTCATGAGTTATACTATAATTTTATGTAGTTTCATTAATTGTAATTATGTTAGTATTAACATATTAACAGTGTTAATTGTATAGGAGTATGCTGCGCATATGAAGCGATTGCGAGCATTGAACAATACGCCCCATTGCACCGAGTCGAAGAGCTATGCCAAGGTGACACATGAGGAGGTATGTGTGTAATTTACCCTATACTTATAGATGCAAAAATTTGATATTATATATATATAAACATATCTGTATGTTTTATTTTTTGGGTGTTGTGCAAATTATCTACCTAAATGAATAGGTGAATAATTGTAAGTTTTACTTGCAAGTGCACAAGGTCAATATAGTAGTATATGGTGCAAGTACAGGATCATTCCCACCAGGATTGCTGAATTTATGTTTTAAAAATAAATTCCTTAAGTAAAAACAAAGATTGATTGTTAAAGTGATGATAATAAAAGGTAGGGCTTTGATATCCACCACTAATTATATCTAGCTAATATAATAATATGCCAATACTTTGATCATGTTATGCATACTTAATGTTTGCCAACCTAAAGGTATGGGTGTCTACTCCTTAAGCTATTGATTTCCCTAAGCAATGAATTAGGCATGTGTGTCTACTCTAATTCTTTTCTTTCTTAAAGGATTTAGTATGGGTGTCTACTAAGTTGTTCTTTAAGAAAGCATGAATCTGTGAAAATCGACAAACACATGAGGCCTATGGCATGGGTGTCTACTCCCGGTTTCCCATGTTGATTAACCTAAGAACCCGGTGTGGATTTCTTTTGTTACTTACATTAAACCCAGGACTCGATCATCCAAATTGATTTAATTAACTAGTCCATACTACATGCATATGTTGATCAGGCACACACATATGAGGAATTCATGAAAGCAAGAATTAACCAAGTTAAAGAGCATAACATAACCATCACAAAGGCGCCAATATTGAAATGTTAACTAAACATAACTAGGGCTTCAATCTAGCCCTACTAAATAAATTAGCTACACATAAAATTAATGTTAAACATCTTAATAAAAGAAAAGAAAAGAATAAACCCGAGACTTGAACTTCAAGAGCTCCTCTTCTTCTCCTTCTCAAGCGTCCTCTATTTTAAAGGCTTAAGAGTCTATTTATAGGCTTTAGAAATCCTTGGAAAAGTAGTAAACCCTAGGAATTTCGTAGGGTTTCAATCCTATTACAATTGGGAGTTGGAAAACCCTAATATGGAAATAGGGACATCTTAGCCGCCACCTTGGTTTGTCTCCTGCGCACGGGTGCATTCGATCGCAGTCCGTGTGTGCTCGATCGCAGACCTGCGATCGATCCTTCTTCTGGCATGCGCTCGATCGTTCTTGGCTTGCTTTGTGCTATGTCCTCTCGGGTACTGCGCTCGATCGCAGGTACCCTACGATTGATTGCAGTATCAGGGAGTTCCAACTTTTCCCATCTTCTCTCTTTATGCCCAAATCACCCAGTTTTACTTCATTTTCTTCCAAAAGCCTGTAAAAACATGAAAAACACAAAAAGGAATTAAAATGGCCTAATTAACTAAAACCAAATGATTAAAACATGCAAGTTAAGGGCTGAAAATATGAATATTTTAGCACTTATCATTGGGCAGACCGTAAGTGTGGGTACTCCTCCTACACGAGCACAGTCTTACATCAGCACACACAATAAGAAGGATGGTCGATATCCGAATGACATAGTCAAGGAGAGATGTGTATTCCACCCACCTTTCGTATGTTACTTTGCTTATATATGTGTGATAATTTATTTGTGATTAACAGTTGTATGACGCACCAATAATTAATGTAACATACAAGAGAGGATGGAGGAGCTTATACCCACTGACCCTGCAGCATTGTCGAGCGATACAAAGGAGATGGTCCGGTGGGCGCCGAACGAAGCGTACGCCCAGGCGATTGAAAATAAGCCTGACTACACTTGTAGAGTTCATCAGGTTTGACCGAATATTCTACCTGTGCGGGGCACCATACACTCATACTATACGTCGTCACAGGTACGGTCACAGAACGCCGGGCACTCCACGGTCTCACAAGAACTTCTTAACAGAGCACTTAAGGTGGAGAAGGCACAACACAAGGCACAGATGGATGCGCTGTTGGCCGCAGAGCGGGCACAGACAGATGCTCGGTTGGCCGCAGAGCTGGAGCAGACAGCTGTACAGATCTGCAAGTGGCAGACCAGGTGGCTGTACAAATGGCTGCGAAAGATGTGCAGTTGGCTGAAAAGGAGGCTCAAATGGTGGCGTATCTTGTGGAAAAGAAAGCTCAGATGACAGCAATGCTTGAGGCCCGTTTTCACCAACTCGAGGAAATGATGCGGTCGAGCTCCGCGCCCAAGATGACTAAATACAAGGGAGCGCCAGACAAAGCTTCCCCAGCCTTTGCGATTGTGAGATCGTCGGTCGATAGTGAATCAGGTAATGACATTTTTTAATGGTCAATGTGGTTTTAGAATTGTCCCTATATATATGTGTACTTCTAAATTTAGAGTTTGGATATGTTGTAGTGATTCTCATTAATGATGTTGCAAATCCTGTTGAATTTGGTTTATATCATGGTTGGTTTGGTGGTGGATGTAGGTTAGAGCTTTGCATTTGAAGTGTTTGGTATCATGAGATGGACCACTATGGTCCTTGTAGAATATGACATCCATTTGATTTGATCACGAAAATATGTTAGGGGTGTAGATATAAATCTGAATTTGTTGAGTATGATAACCTTTGTTTACATAGTGACGTTGCTCAATGATTAAGACTTAATAATATTTTAGAATATTGTTTGGTGATTGTTTGTTTTATCATTTGCAGCTCAAGGCTATGGAGAGGATGATATTGATATCGATGATGACTTGGATGCAACAAATGGTTGGCCATTCACACTTTGTGTATATAAGTTATTTTGTTGATGTAATTGTATTTGTGATAGTTTTCTTGATGTAGCTATATGCCTTTGTTGGCCATTATCTGTATTTTGTTGATGTAATTGTACATGTATATAGATATATGTCTTTATTTGTGACCACAGAGATAGTTTTATTGTGTCTTGAAGCTGGTTTTGGTTGATAGTTTGTTAGATGTACAACGAACTTGTATATTTGTGATCGACGTTGATGGGTATGTATTATATTATTTACATGAATAGATAGATAGTTCTATTGTAGTACATATGTAAATTGTATATCAGGTTAAACCCAAAATTCGGGTAGAGCCCCGAAAAAAATCAAAAAATATATAAGGGGGAAGCAGAAAAACAAATTTAAAAATTACCATTATTTTTGACGTGTCATAATGTTTGACACGTCAATAAATTTATGACGTCCCATTCTTGACACGTCAACCATTACTGACGTGCCAGAAGTGGCACGTCACGTCAAAAATTTTGCTAACGTGTCAGTACTGCCAAGTCAGAAATTTTATTGACGTGTTAAATTGCCACGTCAATAATTTGTTGACGTGGCAATTTGACACGTCAATAAATTTTCTGACGTGCTACTCTTAGCACGTCAAAAAATTTACTGGCGTGGCATTTTCTGACACGTTAGAAATTTTTGTCATGTTAGAAAATAACCGTCGAAGCTCAAGTTAGACTGACCGGGTATTTCTTTGATTCGAACCAACTGTAGAGACTCTGCGAGTAGGAAGTGGAATTAATACAATGAATTCCAAAGCATCAGACCTCTCTTGTTCGGAAGAATCGAAACACATCGAAATGGTACCAGCCGTACTTAATAATAGAAGGATTTGACAGAAATATGTAAAATTGTCCCTCCTAAAAAGATTATAAATTTTTTTCACGTACCACTTTTTGACACGTCAAAAATTATTGACGTGTTAAACAGTGACACATCAAAAAACCACCATTTTTTACACCCATAATTTTAATGCCCGACACATGTCAATAAAGTTTAGTGACATGTCAGACCACCTAACACGTCAAAAATACCTTGTCAAAAAAAATTCATTTTTTTGTAGTGTGTGATTCAAGGATACACTTGATGATTTAGGATAATTTCACATAATTGATTGCTTGGCTTTAACTCATAAAAATTAGATATCCCTTGTGATTTGTTCTGCAGATACATCTGGTGTTTCAATTAAATTTGGATTCCTTTTGTGATTTGGTCAATGAATGGAAATATTAGATGGTTTTGATTAATTCTTTGAAGCATAGTAAAACATATATAAGATTTAATTTGTGAGAACTTTGGATAAATAGTGATGAATATAAAATATATTGTTATGATTTTGTGAGTGTGGATTCTGCATCCTTAGTACCTTTATCTATTGATTTACTTAGTTTATTTAATTTATGTTTAGTCTTTTAATTATAAGAACCCAATTCAAAACCCCTTTTGGAACTAGGTTAGGATTTAATTACTTTAGATTTAAATTGCTATTTCAAGGATACAATTCTCTATGGCATCGACCTCCCACTTGCAATCCATTAACTACAATTCATTCGTATACTTGTGAGTTAATATAAATTGACACAACAGGGACGTCACATCTCATCGGGGAAAAGCAAAGGTGGATCTGATCTCCAACCTTCTACCCCCACATACAATGAAGGAGATACGTTCTTTTATGAGCCATGCAAGATTCTAAAGGCGATTCATCCAGGATTTCAGCAAGATCGCCAGTCCTTTGTGCAAGTTATTGGCCCCATTTGTATTTGATGAGGATTGCAAGAAAGCATTTGGGTATTTGAAGAAGATTCTGACGTCCACACCCATTATTCAGCCACCCAACTGGGGTGCACCTTTTGAGCTTATGTGTGACGCGTCAGATTATGCAGTTGGAGCTGTTTTGGGGCAACGTGTTGATAGACTCCCCCATGTCATCTACTATGCGAGTAGGACTCTGAACGATGCACAACTCAATTACTCTACCACTGAGAAGGAGTTGTTGCAGTCGTTTTTGCTTCGGACAAGTTTAGATCCTACTTGTTAGGATCTAAAGTCATTATCTACTCGGATCATGCAGCATTGAAGTATCTTTTCTCCAAAAGATATGTTAAATTTCTCCTCATGCGATGGATCCTACTGATATAAGAGTTTGACATCGAGATTTGGGATAAGAAGGGATCCGAAAATGAGGTGGTCGATCATCTGTTTAGGTTGACTGTGGATTTCAGTGAAGATGTCACTGCCATCTCTGAGACCCTCCCTGGTGAGCAATTGATGCACGTTGCTCATAGTCCTGCACCATGGTTTGCTGATATAGTGAACTATCTTGTCACCGGCCCAATGCCGCGGCAAAATAAGTCCAAGCTTATGGTCATGGTGAAGTACTTTTTCTGGGATGATCCTTATCTTTTCAAGTATTGTCCCGATCAGATCATTAGGAGGTGTATACCTGAGCATGACCAATCCAATGTCATCTCCTTTTGTCATGAGCATGCTTGTGGAGGCCATTTTAGTGCACGAAAGACCGCTGCAAATATTTTGCAGTGTGGATATTATTGGCCTACCCTGTTCCGTGATTCTCATGCATATTGTGCCGCCTGTGAGCATTGCCAGAAGCTAGGGAGTATTTCTAGGAGGAATATGATGACCCTCTAGGGGTGACAATTTAGAACCGCTAACCGCTTTTGTAACCGCTATATCCGCTAACCACTTTTAAAAGTGGTTGATAAAAACCGCTAACCGCTTTTAAAAGCGGTTAATAAAAACTGCTAACCGCCTAACAGTTATTGGGTTTTTGAAAACCACTAACCGCCAACCGCTTTTCTTTAAATATAATATATATATATATAATCAATAAAATAAGTCATTGTAGAATAGTCGTAATTATTCTCCTCTTTCACCCCGGATACCCGTGTTCGATTCCTCCAAACGGCGATTAAGTTTTATTTTCATTTTTAAATATTTTTACTTATCAAAAAAATATATTATATAATTATAAACTAAACTAAAACTACGTCGTTTTAGTCATATATATATATATACTTCTCTTTCAGGCCTCAACCCTATCCCTAAAGTCTCACTCACGCCTGCTGCCTCTCTCTCTCTCTCACGCTTGCCTCTCCTAGTCTCCTGCCCCTGCCTCTCTCTCTCTCTCTCCAAAAAGACAGATCAGTAGAAGATTTTGGGTTTTCAGGTATAAATATATTTCTCTTGTTTTCAGGTATTTTATCTGCAGGATGATTTGAACAAGGATTTTGGCCATCTCTATTGAAGATTTGAGATTATTTTCATCGATTAAACGAGGTAAAAACGTTTTCTCACCATTTGGAATTTAATTCAATATTTCAAGACCTAGGTTTTTTGTTTTGGGATTTCTTCAATTTCTTGGGTTTTTGTTTAAATCTGCACATGATTAGCATGTAGGGGTGCATTATAATTGTTTATGATTTATTTTTTGTTGGATCTGTTTTTATTTGGATTTCTTTTTCTTGTTCTGTTTCTTTGTTGTTGACATGTTGTTGCTTGGATTAAGCCTTAATATTATGTTTTAGTGATTAACTGCATGAAGCTTTGTTTTGATAGGGGCTTTGTTGGCAAGTCAGTGAGCATTGGATCAGTAGAGACCTATAATTGGCAGAAGAAAATAGCAGTTATTATGGCAAAGGGATATGTTTGAGTGTTCTTCGGATAAAATTAAGATTGATAGTAGATTATTTACAAGGTTTTTGGAAATTTTATTTATATGTTGAAATGCCTTCATTGTAAATTTTATTATTTACAATGTTTTAGATTATGTTTTAATTATTAATTACTTTTGGGCTCCTTCACTATGGGCTCCCTTTGTAGCAATTAGGCCCAAATTGTGGTATATAGCAATTTTTAATGTTAAAATGGCCACGAAAAAAAAATTTAAAAAAAAACGTTTGAAGTAAGCCAAAACAATAGCCTAATTCTCAAAACTGGTCCAACAAATTAGGCCCAAAACTAGCCCAAAAAAAAGCGGTTAGTCGGATGCGGTTTACAGCTAACCAGGCGGTTAACCGCCTAGCGGTTAGCGGAGGCAGTTAGTAGAATTTACTAACTGCCTAGGGAGTTGCAGTTAGCGGTTTTAGCCACTAACCGCTAACCGCAACCGCCTTTTCACCCCTATGCCCCTCAATCTTATCTTGGTTTTGGACATTTTTTATGTGTGGGGCATTGACTTTATGGGACCTTTCCCAAACTCGTTTGGCTATCTGTACATTCTTGTTGCTGTTGACTATGTGTCCAAATGGGTGGAGGTTGTTGCATGCAAGACCAATGACCACAGAGTTGTGGTCCAGTTTTTGAAGGACACTATCTTTGCTCGTTTTGGTACCCCTTGATAAGTACCAAATATTGTATACTTGGACCCCTTTATTTACATTAGTTAGTCCTTTAGCTGTGTCAATATTTAATATTTTGTGTTAGTTTTGTGTTTTTAGTGTTTTGTAGGTCATTAAAGAAAAACTACAGATTTAAAGGGAAAAATGCAAAGTTTGGAAACAAGCCAACTTTGAGAAGATCTAGATGATGTAGTTAAGTTTAACCAAATCCAAGAAAAAGGTTAAATCAGATTAAATTGGATAAAAGATCAGATTGGATAAGATTTCGGACCGGATTCAAATTCAGATTATGTACATGTCTCAGTATTTTGACCATAACTTTCCGCTCAAATATCGAATTGAAGTGATTCAAGCGGAATTGGAAAGCTAACGCAAAATACTACAATTCGTTGTGAAAGAGGATTTCCTAATTCGGATGGTTACTATGCCAAAATTGCCCCGCAAGTAAAGACACAAATCTAGACGAATTCTATTCCGATTTCAGACTTCTATTTTGACTAGGAGACAGACCTTCGAATTATCTAGATTTAATAGGGTTTCTAGGACTTCCCTAAGCCTATAAATAGACTTCTTTGCATTCAAGAAAAGATATAGAATTCTAGATAGCAAAATTCTACAGTTTTTCTCTTTTTAGTTTCGGTTTTCTTTAGATTTAGGTTTTATTTTTATGTGGAGCTAAATTCTCAACTAAGGTTGGGGATGAAGCCTCACCGATGAAGAACATCAATACTTTCATGTAAGTCTTTATTTATCTGATTTTATTGAGTTTAATATTTCAATTGTTTTACTTCTCTTCAATGTGTGAAGTGATTCTTTGATATCTTTTGTGATTCAAGGATACACTTGATGATTTAAAATAATTTCACATAATTGATTGTTTAATTTTATTTGCCTAAATAATTGGATATCCCTTGTGATTTGTTCTACGGATACATTTGGTGTTTCAATTAAGATTGGATATCTTTTGTGATTTACGGATACATCTAATGATTTAATTGATATTGGATTCCTCTTGTGATTTGTGCAATGAATGGATACATGGGATGACTTTGATTAATTGTTTGAAGCATAGTAAAACATATCTAAGATTTTAATTGTGAGAACTTCAGATTAATATTGATAAACATGGAAGTATGTTGTTATGATTCGATGAATGTGAATTCCCAAACCTTAGTCTTTTATCTCTTAGTTTATTTTAATTAGTTTATGTTTGTCTTTTAATTTTTAAAACCAAAATCAAAACCCTTTTTGGAACTAGATTAGGATTTAATTAATTTAGATTTAAAATTGCTTTCAAGAATACAATTCCATGTGGGTTCAACCTCGCACTTGCAATCCATTAACTACAATTGATTCGTGCACTTACGAGTTAAATAAATTTGCACAACACCCCTCGAGCAATCATAAGTGATGGAAGCAAGCATTTTTGCTACAGGATTTTTGAGCAGTTGATGAAGAACTATTTCATCACAAACAAGGTTCCCACCCCGTATCACCCATAGACGAGTGGACAAGTGGAAAATTCAAATTGAGAGATCAAGCACATTTTGGAGAAGACGATGAACACGTCTAGAAAAGATTGGTCTCTGCAGTTGAATGATGCACTATGAGCATACCGTGTAGCATTCAAGACTCCGATTGAGATGTCACCTTATCGTCTTGTGTATGGAAAGGCATGTCACCTTTCAGTGGAGTTGGAGCATAGAGCATATTGGGCCATCAAGCAGCTGAACTTCAATCTTATGAAGGTTGGCTCACAAAGGAAGCTCCAACTCAATGAATTAGAGGAGCTGAGAAATGATGCATATGATTGTGCAAGGTCATACAAGGCACAGATGAAGAAAGCTCATTACCAGAGCATTTTGAGACGATCTTTTGAGCCTAGTCAGAAAGTCCTTCTTTACAATTCACGTTTGCATCTTTTCCCAGGCAAGCTAAAATCTCGATGGACAAGCCCATTTATCATTCGGTAGGTTTTTACTCATGGGACCATTGAGATTGAGAATCCAAAGAATGGTAGCATTTTCAAAGTGAATGGACAGAGGCTAAAACCATTCTTGGAATTGAAGAGTCCGGAGATTGAGACAACACTTTTGGAGGATCCAAGTTATCCGAGGTAATGATCGTTTACAATGGAAAGTCTGGCTGAAGACTTTAAACTTAGCACTTGTGGGAGGCAACCCTCATTCTTTGCATTTGATCTTAATTGTTTGTTTTGTCCTTTTTTTGTTGTGTTTTTCAGGTCAAGTGTCTACTATTCAAGTTTTGGGAAGCGTTCTCCTACGTTACACCCACCTTGAGCCATCCATTCGGTATTGTATTTCTGGACACATTGGGGGCAATGTGTCATCATTTTAGTTTGGGGGTGGGGTAGACATTTCTGTCTTTTTCATTGTCATTTTTGTTGTTTTGGTTATTTTTGTTGTTTATGAATTAAATAAAATAATAAAAATAAAAATATTGTGGTATGTTGTTGAGTGAGCATAAATTACACCTTAATTGTGGTTTGCATGTCATTGGTGTGTTTAAGTTTTGGAACACTGCATGTCATTAGAAATCTGAGTCTTTTGACTCATTTGGTGGATTAGAGAGACTTCACATGTTTGAGTTGTTCATCACAAGCACACTAGCATAGAGTCTGTGAGGTATGAGATTTTAATTGATCAGGGTGTGCCTTGCGATTTGTAGGATGAAGTGATGATGAAACCTTGGCTTGAAGATAGATAAAAAAAATTAAATTAAAATTAAAAAATTAAAAAAAAAAAAATCAAAACTCATCATCAGTTTGAGCTTCTCATTGAGTAACCGAACCTCATGCCTCACTAAGCATTGTGTGTTTGCGTAAAAAGATGAGAAATTTAATTTGGTTGATTGCGTGGCTAGTTTGGCTTCGTGGCTTTTTTTACTTGAGTAAATAAGCTCTTAGGGATGTTTTTACATCTAATACCCTAAAACCAGCTGGTTTGGGAGTCACTGGACCAACACTCGTTACATAGGTCAATTAGAAAGTTTAAGGGAGCCAAGCATTACACAGCCTACAAAAAAAAAAAAATGCATATCTTGATTTAAGCCCTGGGTGTTTTCACCTGTGTGAATTCCTATGAATTTTGAGGTACACCAAACTTAAAATTAAAAAATTAAAAATAAATTAAAAATAATAAAAATAAATTAAAAAAAAAATTAAAAAAAAAAGACAAAATTGAAACCTCATTGTAAAAAACAGTAACATTGTCGCAAACGGTAAATTAAAAATAAAATACCAAACGTGCACCTATAGACTTGAAACGTTCTATATCATAACCTTACATGTTCATAAACACGTTTTAGGGTTTGGAAAGATTAATCAAAATCCTCAGAGCTGTTGGAAAATTCAACACAAGAACAAGCAAAAGCCAGAAAACAATATAAACCATGTTTTCTTGAAGTTGGCTTACGATACCACACGTTGGGATCCTGCATAAATTCAAAAAATTATTTTAAATCCCCAGAAAATTTTAACTTCAAGAGAAACATGGCTAGATTTAAATTAATACTTTGTGTTACCTACATATTGATTCGGCCTTTCCTAGGCAATGGGGGGTAAGACTGAATAATCCTTCTTCTCAAGGCATAGGACTAATACTACGTCAAAAAGATTGCAGAATCCAATCACCGGCTATCGCAAGTAATAAAATTCTTGGTAAGACCGATGATGAGTGCCAAATATTGCATATTTGGGCCCCTTAACTTGTATTTGTTAAACCTATAGTTTTGTTATTTTCTAATGTTTTTGGTTAGTTTTGGTGTTTTAATGTTTTGCAGGTCATTGAGAGAAAATTGCGGTCTTTTGTGTGAAACTTGCAAAAAAATTGAAGAAGAGCATCTCTGGAAGTGCTCTCGAGCTCAAGGAGACTGCGATCGAGCGCACCCTTGCATTCACCTAAACACTCAGTGCCTAAGTGTTGTGCCGCAGGAGCCCTAAAGCACGCCCGAGTGCGCTCGAGCACACCTAGTGTGCGATCGAGCGCACTAGATCTGACCTGGCAGCACTGAAACCCTATGTTTTTAGTATTTATAGAATATTTTTTGTATTATAAACCTACGTTGGGAGGCACCGTTGAGAGCCTAATTTCAACCTAGAGTTGTTCTTGAATTTTTTGGCACGTATCACTTTGCAAGTTTGTTTTTCAGATGTTTTCAATTAATTTGATTATGTTGTGTTTAGTCATGAGAGGCTAAATCCTTCAACTAAGGTTGAGGGTGAAGCCTCGTCATTGATGTACGTTCATACTTTCATGTGATTGTTCATACAATTTCGATATTTAAATAAAGTTTGATGTTCTATTTTAATTTCAATTATGTGATTAAATTCGTGTGATTGATTGTGATCATTTACTTTGCGAAAATTGGATGTTCGATGTGTTTCATCCAACGGATACACTGAATGATTCAATTTAAATCGGATATCCATTGTGATTCGTTGATTAAACGGATACATTGGATGGTTTGGTTTAAGTTGGATATTCGTTGTGATTTGTACAATGGATGGATTCATCAAATCTTTTGATAGGCTTTATAAAAAATAGAACATGTTTGGATTTTTATCATTCTTCAGATTTATGAACAATAACATGAAAGTGTGTCGAATTGATTTGGTGTGGTAGATTTCGAAAGACTTAGTATTTAAATTCATTTGATTTCATCATTTTATTTAGTTTATTTAATTTTGCACGACAAAACCACTCGAACTTCGGAACTAGGTTAAAATAGAATTAATTTAGATTAAAAATCGATTTTTGCAACGCAATTCCCTATGGATCGACCTCGCACTTGCACACGTTATATTGCACACAACTCGTGCACTTGCGAGTACTTTTAAAACTCACAACAACTGAGGTCAATCTACAGCGAACAATAGACACTCAAGTAGAATTTATATTATCGTTCAAAGAAAAATAAAATGATTTGATTTTTGTTTTCCACTAAGAAGTGGAACAATGTGATAAGCGTCGAATGTTGCACATTCAAGCCCCTTAACTCGCATATGTTAATTTTTTAGCGTTGTTATCTGTTTGATTTTGTGTTGTTTTAGTGTTTTCATGTTTTTAATAAAGATGCAAGAAATTCCATTGATTTTGGGCTTAAAATACACTTCAAGAAGCATTGGCAGCAAATTGGATCGAGCTCAGTATTCTTAGGCTCGAGCGCACGTCCCCTTAGGCTCGAATGAACAAGCGGTCGAGTGCATCCTTCTCTAGGCTCGAGTGCACTCCTCCTTGAGCTTGAGCGTACCCGCGCCGACTAGCTGGACAAAAATGTGGAATTAATTTAAAAATAAGCCTAGGTCTCCTAGTTCGACTAGGGGACGGAAATCCAACGTTTCTGGGACTCCAAGGGCTCCTAGTGTTCTTTTAAAACCTATAAATAGTCCACAAACTTCAAGACAAAGTGTGCTTGGTTTTAGAGAGATAATTCACATAAAGATCTTCTTGGAGGCTTGAAGAGTTAAAGAGAAGATGAACATAGCAAAAGGCCATCCTAACACCACAATGATTAACTAATTCCGTAATAGAGTGTTGATGTAGCCTTTTCTAAGTAATAATAGTTTAATTGTATTTTACTTTGGATTTTTCTATATGCACGATGGATGTATAACTGTGAGAATTAATCTTTAATGTTTATATTCAATCATTATGAAAATTTTCTTCTGTCTTATAAAGCTTTTTATATTGATTGAACTCAATCCTTCATATTTTCTATGATTATATGAATAATTGTTATACAATGGTTTTAATTGACACATGATCAATAGGATTCGATAGGTCATGCCTAGGGAAGGCGAATTTGTCTACACCATAGTTTAGTGTAATTTAGGTAGACAATTCGTACTAACCGAAGATGAGTTATGCTTATCCATTAATTGTATATAACTCATTAAGATATTTGAAAGTCCATACCTAGGGAAGACGGATCGTACCACATCTAGAGGTTAAGTAGACAATTCGTGCCAATCAAAGATGGATTATACTTATTTCTTAATAATTGAATTTTCTTGACTACTCGAGTGACACAAGTCTTGTCATGCATAGAATGAGTTTCCCTTGTAAAAATATGATTAACCATTGTTATTCGGTTAGTGGTGAAGTCGACCCCTATTCTTTCTCTGATCACACTTTATCTTACTTTTACTTTTATGCAATTGGTCTTAGAACAAAACAAATCAATCTTCTTCAAATTGAGTTATATTTAATCTTGAAAAGTTTAATAACAATGCCAATGCAATCTTTTAGGTTCGACACCCTCAATATAGCCCTATGCTACAAAGATTTGTGCTATTATTGCGAGTAGCATTTTATTATTGATATTTTTGCACACAAAAAAGGCCACATCACAATGGAGTGACTTACCTAGCAAAACTAAATTAATTAAAATAAAGCAACAGAAAAAATAATGAGAAAATCACTGGGGCTTTAAGGATTCACCTAATATTCTATTACTTATTCCCGAGACATTTTTAACTCAACTAGGTAGAGAATCAACTCTCCTAAGCGGAAGATAAAATAATTAAGTGTTAACTAAAAATAAAGTCGATTGAGCATAGGTTCAATAAAAATTTAATTTCAATGACATGTTAGAAGAGATTAAGCATTCACAGTAAATTCGAATCCCCCTCCCCCCTCTTGTGTAAACAATGTCTGTGTATTTTCTCCATCACAATATGAGTAACTACTCACTTTTATTATTATTAATCATAATGGATGTTTTCCAACAAGTTTAGCACAACATAACATAAAGTGCTAAGTTCTAAAAATCCATAAAAGGCTTAGCAATTTTTATTGCAAGGTTTGTGACCCAATCAATCAAATATTATTTGATGAACAAATTAAATAACCCAAATTAGAGGTCAAATAATCAAAAACTCTTTCAATCAAAATATTTTTACTTTCAATACCTACACATGCAATTAAGCACTTCTTCTGATAAATGAATCAATTATCAGATATTTTTCCACAACAAAATCTTTCCACTCAAGATTTGATTTCATCTTTCTCATATGCGAATTGCATACCGCAAATTCTTATAGTATTTGACTTCTCAAAAGTTAAAATACTATTATTATGATCTAATCAAAATATTTGTACAACCATCATGAACTCAACCTTTAAGATTGTTGAAAAAAATTTGGATGGTGCACAAATTCTCGTTGATATAAAATAATTTCAATATGAAATTAACAATAAAAGAAATAAAAAGTAGAGTATAGAACGATCTCACAATATGCTATAGAATTACGCAAGTGCGTTGTTCTTAAAGGTTGATTCGTGTCTCCCGGAGTATGTAACTCGGTGAGATCGGATCCTTTGACACACAACCTCCCAGGATTAGACTATAGCGTCTATCTTCGTTAAGGACGCACTTCCAAATAATGAAGAGTATAGAACGAGCCAATTGTCAAAGTTGATGAGGAACTTCAAAATATTATTTGTAGAAAAAACCAATAATATAGCATATGGCTTTATGCCATGAAACAAGTGTTTTGCAACACACTATACGGCCTTAGCCTTAGATAGAAAATAAGTGATTTTTTCTTCTATCTCTCATATCCTTACTTACCTTCAATGTATTAGTATATATATATATATATATATATATATATATATATAAGTATTGGAAAGCATGTCATAAAGGAAGTCTAATTTTTTTTTTTTTGACATGTCCGCACAAGAGGGGGGAGGGGGATTCGAACTAGTGACCTCCACTTTATTAAGTGTGGTCCCAGCCGATTGAACTACCTCTTGGGGACTGTCAAAACAATATTTAATGACTTGTAAACAACAATAATGACCAAACGGTTACAAATCAAAAATGATTAAAGCTGATTTTTTTCCTTTCCCATAAAAACTCATGAAAATGATATCAAATAATAAAATATTTTCAAATGACTGAAAAATTAATGTTTATAACAAATATTACAACAAATCATTCCCAACATCCGATCATTAATCTATGAAGAATATTAAACATAATTTCAACAACACAATAAAAATATTAAGTTTCACCCATAGCCCTAGCTAAAAAGATTAGCCACTCATAATCATGAAAACAAATTCCATGATCAAAATGCTAAACATTAAACACAACAAAAGGAAAATAAAAACTAAGGAAAGAAAATAGTGCTACTAGCTGAATGGAGGAGAAGTCACCCCAGCTTCAAACCTCCTCCTTTTAAAGCATTCACATTGAGCTCTATATTTTTGGCTTTTCTCTAAAATTTTAACAAAATTCATAAAACTTGCCATTTATAACAAATTCTTCGCTCAATGTTAATTTTAACTTCATTTTTTCATGCTCTTCAAATATAATGAGTTCAAAAGTGAAAGTTTTTTTTTTTTTTTTTTTTTCTCTCTCTCTCTCTTTCATACTTCTTGCTCCCCTTTCACTTGATCTCCCCCTTCTTCTTTCGCTGCAGATGGCCGTAAAAGAAGATAAAATTTGGTTTCCTTTGGCTTCCACGTGAAAAGGTAGAGAATCTTGAAAGAAGTCTTTTGCTTCTATGTATTTTCTGAAGGAAAAAAAAAAAAAAGAACAAAACATTATTCTGTAGCTGATCGATTGCTTTTTTGTGTGCTGTTTTTTGTAACACCCATCCATTGCCTAGAAGTATTGATTTTCTTCTTCTGCTTTGTCTCCTTTCTTCTTTCTTTCATTGATGGCCTTAAAAAGCTAAACAAAAGTGGCCCACGTGATGGGTTGCAGCTGGAGAAATATTGCAGAAGTTGTACTCCTTGGCCACGTTTTTTTTCTTTGCAATCAAAATCCAAAATGCCTCATGATAAGCTGGAAAATGCAAATGCTTTGATACATCAATCCGCAATTCTCCTGTTTTTTTAAAAAGATAATTTCAGCAACTCCTACAAAAATAATTCAGCTTAAGATTAGTAATTAGACAATGCTCCACCATTAACTATAAAACGCAAGAATTTGTGCAAAATAAGGTATGATCATGATTGCTTTAACAAAAAAATTATCACATTTAAGCTATTATTAACTGAGCAATCTTTGTTCAAGGCTCTCAGTAAACTCGTAGTAGGAATTAATGCTCATCTTTTGTTGTTTGTTGTGCTCTTCGCGTTCTTCGTGTTCTTCAAGAGCTTCTGAATTTCTTTATGTTCTTGAAGTTCTTGTTGAACTTCAAGATCTTTAAATAGTTGAGGAATTAACTCTTCTATCAAATCTTTTCTTTGATGACTAAACATAACTGTGAGTGTGGTCTCACAAAATTTTTTCTTATGTACTAAAAAAAAAAAACTATAAGCAAAACTTAGAGAGAAAAGTCCCTAGGCCGTGTATTACTCTTGTGGGGAGAGAGTTGTATGTTT
The DNA here is from genome assembly GCF_901000735.1 of Corylus avellana. Lineage (NCBI taxonomy): Eukaryota > Viridiplantae > Streptophyta > Magnoliopsida > Fagales > Betulaceae > Corylus > Corylus avellana. Next base: position 12,159,105 of record NC_081549.1, read on the forward strand.
TTGCTTCACAATGGAACCTCTATTTATAATACTAGGATCATGAGAAAAGTAGGAAAGAAAACCATGTGGGACTGAGATTAGAAATCCTAGTCCTACACAAAATCAGCCAAAGGAGGAAAAAGACCACCCTTGCCCTTGTGTTGCACGGCCATGGGGACAAAAAAGTTCTTCCCATGGTTTTAACCCTAGCCCACTCCCACGTATTTACTTGCATGGGTTTAGGTTTTATCCTCAAGCTCAATACACGTTTGACTCAACTTTGGCCTTGCGAATTAATTCCATTGCGCCCAAAGCTCATGCCCAAGCCTATAAGAATTAAATTCCTAAGCTCAATGCTCTTTTAATTCTTAAGCCTATCGAAATTAAATCTTAAGCTCACAGCTCTATTTAATTCTCGAGCCCAATTGTCTCCAATTAGCCACTTAGATTATAAATCTCTTGGCCCATGTTTTATCAAAATCAAACAACCCGAATAAATAAATATGTAATTAGTGCCCGATATAAATGTTAGTCAATTTACATCAGCTCAAAGAGGGACCTAGGGAAAAAAGACTATTAGCTCCAATAGCCCTATGACTATGCCTTCCTTGACCATATCACTTATTTTGTGACTGCACTCTAATAAATATTTTCTATTTAGTCAATTAATCTTCATAGTGTACTTATTAATTACATATTACTCCTCCATATAATCATTACGTAGTCAAACCAAAGTTAATGTACTATCACTTTGTTCACTACCTATTTCCTAACCGGCCACTACCAAAATCCATCCAGTCTTTCATGCGTCTCAAATCAAACCAAAGTTGTGATCTACTACTTCTGCCATTCCAAAGATGCCACCAGTGGAGCCTAAAGGTGTCATCCAGCCTGAACCAATTGAGGTGTTGGCTCGGTGGACTAATCAGAAAAACAATTTATTCTGTCACTGAATTGTTGATCAAATGGGCAGGGCAGACAGCTGATGATGCAACATGGGAAGAATTCTTTTAAAGTGGAAGGTATTCTCACAAGCTATGCAAGATGTGAGTGGAAGGAAGGAGATATACAACTGGCAGAAGATATTCTGGAAGAGTGACGTGTGTGTGTTTGTTATAACTGAATTGGTTTGTTACTTCTGTTGGCGCTATGTACTTTTCCCTTAAAATATATTTCACAGAACACCTTGAAATGATTCAAATGCAAGAGAAACAGGGAAAGCCCTAGTAGAATTAAGCCACATTAAGGCACAGAGAGAGAGTGTGTGACTGTTTTCAACAACAAATTGTATTCCCTCCAAGAAGCATCACTACTTTCCATGAAAGAAAAATCACATTCCACCAATTTAGTCTTACAAATGAGACCATAGCAATATAATAAACTCCTGCTTTTACAAAATTGAATCGAGGTTGTTTATTGGTAAATTCAGGTAGAATCTGATACTGTAGCGCCCTCCTCCTCGGCGGTCTTGCTTGTTTCATGCCCTTCCGATGACTCTACTTGATCAGACTTTGCAGGCCCTGGACCAGCTGATACCTTTACCATTGACGGACGCAAGAGTCTATCGCCAAGCTTGAAGCCTTTGCGAAATTCTTCAATAACGATATCTTCTTCATATTCATCGGAATCCCCACGCATAATTGCTTCATGCAGCTTTTCCCCCCCACAAAGAAAAAGAAAATGAATGTTAGAATAACTGCCCAAATTTTTGGTCTTCACAAAACTATTTTGTGTTTAAGATCAACATCTCAAAACAGAAAGTGTCACCCTTTTTATAACCCAACAATATTAAGGTCCCATCAGGTATTTCATTCTAACAATACAAACTGAATATCACACACAACAGTTGTGTGTTTTGAGTACATATTCTATGCAAACATGTCATTTACATAAACTCACCGAGTCGGCTCAAATCAATCAAAGACCTGGTTTCCGTTAAAAGCGCATCCAGGTCTTCGTGAAACTTGAATAGACTTGATTAAGTATTTGAAAAAGTTCATCAAGTACACGATTGGATTTCAAGCCAACTCGGTAGCTTACCTGCATCAAGCTAACAATCAGATATGGACACTCATTATGCAAATTGATAAATAGAGCTATGATTTCGGGTATGAATTTGTTGGTCAATAGGACATATCATGCTCATCAGGAAGAATCTTACACTTCCTGAATATTGTAATGGCAGATTGCCTCTATTAGTACACTAATCTAACATAGATTATGCCTCTTCGCTAATGTCTTAATCCATCAGTTAAATCTGTTGTTTCCTCTCCAATACCTATTCTTACTGTTAAAATTTCTCTACATTAGATAAAGAAATAAGAGTCCCACAAAGGATAATAGAAGTTCATGCATCATATAAGCCTTTCAACTAAATGCTACAAGTCAGCAGAGCTAAATAACTCACCAATGGATCAAAGGGGTTCCCAACTGTCTCAACTGGAACTACACCAAGCGAGCTCAGTATCTCCATGAACTGCTTATATATGCTTTGATAGCTACTGTTGATCTTCTCTTCCCCATCAGTCTCTACTTTAATCTGGGCTTTAGCTCTCTCAAAATTGTCCAATACAGGCAACAAACTCTCCACAACTTCCCCCTGAGCATTTGTTAATAGTGAAACCCTTTCCCTCTCTGTCCTCTTCCGAAAATTGTCAAAATCTGCACTAATCCTAAGAATTCGAGCCTTCTCTGTTGTCAGTTCTTCAGACAAATCAGTTACTTTCCTTTCAAGGGTAGTTTTCCCATCTTCGACAGATTTTAACAAAGATTCTATTTCAGCAACTCTGGATTCATCATTGCTGGCTAAAGCTTCTTTGTACGATTGGAGTAAAGATATGACCACTGAAGGAGGTACCTCTTCGGCACCAGTAACATCATCACTTGTAACATCTTCATTGCGATCAGCACCATCCAAAATGTCCTGTTACAGAAATCTATTAGTGAAACATACAAGGAAATTGGAATTAGTTACTAAAACTTTTCAGAAATTGTCAAAGGTCTGTGTGCTCATAACTCCAAAGTGCCAAATCAAGTAAAAACTATCAAGTTACTAATTAATCCAAGTATATGGTTGAAAAGAATACTAGTCCTAGATTACCAAAAACTCATTTAATATTGACTTGACATTTACAATAGTAATGGACAGGGACATGCTAATCACTCAGTTGACTTTAGGTTCAACCAATATTGTCAAAAAATGAGGCTTAGAGTATTGAAGAAGCAAGACAAGCTAACATATAGTTCATGCACTGGACAATGGCAGCAATAGTTGTGGGTGTACAGCAAGAGTTTAAATAAGTAATAAAAGAGAATAGTATAAAACGGAATAGAATATTTAGTCTCGACTTTTTGCCTGAAATGCATAAAATCTTCAAGAGCCTCGATAAAGATAAGAACAATGAAAGCAGAAATCATCAAAAGAAAAGAACAAAAAAAAAATCAATGGTACAAACATCAATTCAAAGGATGTAATAGGAAAATCTCCAATAAACAGACAAACCCTTATTCTTATAAAATTTTAAAAAAATAATAATAATAATAACCCTCTAATACATGTAGAGATACTCAACAAAGTCAATTTAACTAAACGTCCAATTGATTGTGTCAGCTCAGTGAATCTTATATAAATTAATTGAGGAGAGGTACATGTTTCTTTTTTCCCCATTCCACTATTTTAAGGCCACAATCTCTCATGACTTTTGTGTTTATTATATCCTTCTTTAATTACTCCATCCATGTTATTTGGCAAAAACCTATTCTTATTCTTAAGTTCTCAATCCAACTAGCTTTGAACAGACGCCATACTATCACCCCAATCTTTTTGCTCCTTTAACATGAATCAAATGACTCTTTCTCACTTGCGCATTCATAAGTCAACATTGCATGTGGCCAACCATGTCATTTCCTCATGAAGTCACTACCCACCGTTGGAGGGACATTCTTCATTTCTTATTTAATTTCTATTCATACACCTTAACATTTTTCATTTTAGTTATACCATTGTATAAGCATGTTGATTCTTATTCGCCCTACTTTTTGTATCATAAGGCCTAACTAGTCCTGTAAAAAGTTTCCAACTTAATGCAGATTATAGGATTAAGGGATAATGCAGATTGACAGGATTCTCAGTGTGGTCAAGGGATAATGCAGATTTGGTAGTATCTCATTTATTGTTCATTGATGACACACTGATCTTTTGTGGTGCGCAGTCTGAGCAAATTCTTCATTTGCAGTTTATCCTCTTGTGCTTTGAAGCAATGTCGGGTCTGAGAATCAATTTCGGAAATCCAAACTTGTTGCTATAGGAGTTGTGGGAGATGTAATCAATTTGGCGAATATTCTTGGGTTTAGAGTTGCCTCTTTGCCTATGAAGTATTTGGGTTTGCCGTTGGGCGCCTCGTATAAAGCTAGGTCTATTTGGAATGGTGTTATTGAGCAAATAAATCGTTGGTTGGCTGGTTGGAAGAAACTGTATTTGTCAAAGGGAGGACGTTTAACCTTACTTAAAAGTACATTGTCTAACCTTCCAACATATCGTTTATTTCTCTTTCCTATTCCAGTGGGAGTGGCTAGGGGTGTAAACGAGCCGAACTTGGGCGAGCTTTGCTTGTCCAAGCTCAGCTCATTTAAGTTTATGCCAGGCTTGAACTCGACACGAGCCTCAAACCAGTGTTCGAGCTCGGCTCATCAAGGTTGGTTCCATGTTCTAGCTCGAGTATTTTGGCCAAAACCCACATAAGAACACATCATACGACCTCTCAAACCGAATAGCATATACCTCGAAATCTCAACCTAAATCAAACCTAAGTGAAATCTCACCCAAACAATGTGATTTTCGTGCTTTATATACAATGGGTGTAAAGAAAACACAAAGTAAAAACCCATGATCAGAAACCCTCGACCATATCTCTCCCTACGTCTCAGTCTCTCTCTCAATCTCTGCATTTCGATCTCTCCTCGACGTGCATGCGGCGGTTCGGCACTCACATTTTTGTAATCAATTAAAAAATCAAACCTTGTTTTAGTGTGTAGTAATGTGTGTGTGAAAGAAGAAGTTACAGTAAAAAGAAGTGAATAAAAAATTTAAAGAAATAAATGGAAGAGGTAGAAGAAGTAATCGAGGATCATGTGTTTGATGGGGCCTAGATCTCAAGGCAAACGAGGCAATGTGTGGAATAGCCTTGGAATGAAAAATGAAAAGCTATTTAAGTAGGACTATTACAAAAACGCAGCTGAGTTTTACTTTGATTTTTATCTTTTGTTAATTAATATTTGACCCCTTATTTAATTTAACTACATCATACTTTTACAAATAATTATTTACCACATCAATATATATATATATATATCACGAGCTTAGCCGAGTCGAGCCGAGCTTGCTTCGTTTAATATTTGAGCTAAGATTTGTATTCACGAAACGCTTGTTCAATATTCGAGTCAAGCACGAGCCAAGCTTATACGAGCCGATCCCGAGCGAGTGGCTTGCTCTCTTACCACCCTTAGGAGTGGCTAAGCTCGAGAAACTCCCAAAGGGATTTTTATGTGGGGTGGTATGAGGGATGAGGCAAAAATACACTTAGTAAATTGGAAGCAGGTTTGCAGGCCGTTACAAACGGGAGGGCTAGGTGTTCGGAATTTGGTTCAGTTTAATAACGCTTTATTGGAGAATTGGTTGTGGTGGTATGCTATGGAGAGTGAGGCATTATGGAAAATGGTAGTCACATGCTCACTGCTCACAACTAAGTATGATAATCTAAGGGTGGTTGGTGTTCGAAGGAGGTTATTGGGACATATAGAGTGCATGTATGGAAACTTTTTTTTTTTTTTTTTTTTTATGACGGGGAACCTCTCCAAGGCAGGGCCCTTCGAACCCACCCTTGCAGAGTAAACCCTGGTCCCATACACCGCACTCTCGAAAGTTTCCCTACACGGAACTGATTAAACCGCTGGCTTTTCACCAAGAGGTGTGGCCCCAATGAATTGTTTACACCCATGAGGTGTTGAACCTTGGACCTTAAAGGGAGCAAACCCCAAAACCAAGGCCTCCACCACATGGGCCAACCCCTTGGGGTTAGAAACATATTAGAAGAGGGTGGGGCACTTTTTCCACTTTTGTTCATTTGAGGTGGGGATGGGATCTAAAGTACTTTTTGGCATGATACTTGTTGTGATGACAAACCATTGAAGCATGTTTTTCCATCCATTTTCAGTATTTGCTCGATACAAAGATGCATGGGTGGCAGATAACTTTCAATGGAATGTGGGGGTTATTGAGTAGAATGTTATTTTTATGCAACCCATCCAGAATTGGGAGATGGAGTTGGTTTTAGCATTCTTTGCGCGGCTGTATTCTTTCAAGATTCATCATGGAGAGTTGGATCAGATTAGGTGGAGCCCTTCCAAGAGGGGTCATTTTGAGGTAAAGTCATTCTAAAAGGTGTTATCGAGCCCTTGGAAGAGCATATGGTGAGTAAAGGCTCCATCGAGGGTGGCATTTTTTGGGTGGACAGCAGCTCTCTAAACAATATTGACCCATGATCACCTACCCAAGAGGCATATTGTGGTAGTTGAGTGGTGTTGTATGCGCAAAAAGAGTAGGTAGTCCATTGATCATCTTTTGCTTCATTGCGAAGTGGCAGGCGCATTGTGGAATTACATCTTTACATTGTTTGGGATAGAGTGGGTTATGTCAAGACGGATATTGGACTTGTTGACATGCTCGGGTGGTTCAGTTGGGTGTGGTCTAAATAAGTTAGTGTGGAGGATGGCCCCATTGTGCGTAATGTGGTGTATTTGGAGGGAAAGAAACACATGGACTTTTGAGGATGTTGAGCTTTCGATGGTCGAGCTATGAAGGAATATGATTAATATGTTGCATATGTGGATGGTAGCACAACATCGAGCGGATGTTCCTACGTTAGCAGCTTTCATGAATTTTTTTTATTCTTCTCCCTATTAAGGGTTCATCTTTTGTATACTCCATGTGTACTAGAGTTACACCTAGGGGTGTAAACAAGCTGAGCTTGGGCTGTCCAGGCTCGGCTCGTTTATTTTTGAGTCAGGCTGGAGCTCAAGCTCGAGTCGAGCCTGACTTCGCTGCTCGAGCTCGAGCTCGTCTATTTCAAAGCATAGAAATCAATGAAACAAGAAAAAGATTGAAAAGGAAAATGAAAAGCTCACCTTAACCATTCTCTTATAACATCTTTTTTTTGTTTAATCAATCTCTTATAACATCATCAGCATCCATTAATGTTGTTTGCTTGTTTGATAAGATTTGAACATTAAATATTATACCTTTCTTAATCCATCGTTTTCACTTCAACCGTTACGGCTATGGACAAAGTTATTTAAAATTAAATATTTCTTCTTTTCAAAAATATTTACACATTTTTCTGGGCAACCAAACAAACACATCAAACGGCAAAACCCCAAACCACCCACCACCCAAGAAGAAACGGAGAAAAAAATAACCCAAAAAGAGAAGAAAAACCCACAAATCTTATCACCTCCTCCGCCTTCGATCCGCGGCGTACTGCGAGAGTGAAATGACCTCCAAGAGCGGTGTGGACAGCGGGGTTAGCAACGGCAAGTTCCTGAAAACTGGGCACGAGCCATTCAGCTTCAGCCAAGCATCGAGGTGTGTGGTTGCTGCGGTGGTGGTGGTGGTTGCTGTTGGGGGCACTGGGGGAGTGGTAGGAACCGAGGAGAGTCGTGAGAATGGAGGCGAGGAGGATGGTGGTGGAGACTGTGAGGGGCGAGTCGTGAGAATGGAGAGATCAGAGATTCAGAGATGATAGATTTAGGTTAAATTTGGGTTCTCTAATTTGCAATCGTTGGATTTGGAAAAATAATTAAATTTTAAATATTAACGGTTTGATTCGTTTTACCAAAAGCTTATCCCATGTGGCTGTCTCTACTTAGATCTGGTGTACTTGTTTAATATGATCCATTGATTATATATACGTTTTCAACATTTAATATTACTCGTCAGATTAGATCAAACAAGGCAAGCTTACGGTGTCTCTGTTACACCATATACATACTTCTTAGTAAATGCTTGATAGCTGTCATCCATTAATATCATCCAACGGCTATTAGATCATCAAAACATTTTGGACGACTACGATTACACTTATATACCATAGATCAAATTCAAATTCAATTAAATTATTAAATTCAATAAAAAATTCAAAATTCAAAATTTAGGAATTAGGAATAAAAATTGTGTTATGTAGTATTATTTAGAGTCAATTTGTTGTTTCAATTTCAATAATTACGATTTTAAAAATTGTGTTTTTTTCAATCACATATCTTTTTTTCTTTTTATTTTAGATTAAGTATTTTTAAAATCACAACGTAAAACGCTTTATGTCACACACTCACACACACTAATCACTATTATCATATTACATATAGTATTATTTAGTTAATATGTTAAAATGTTAATGCTTAACACAGGTCAAGTATATAATGTCAATATTAATATATATTGTATCTTATATGTAAACATTTATATACTTATATGGTTATATAATTGTATCATTATCTAATTTATATGGGTAATGGGTCAATGTTAATTGTTATAACTTATATACTTATATTATATGTTCTCATTATCACGATTCATGATATATGATTTAAATTCAAATTGTTAAGTTTTTACTTACCGTAAATTGTGATTATAATGTATAAATTATAAGAAACACATTAGTTACTTAATTATTAATCATTTAATCTAATAGTAATACTCAAACTCTAAGTAATAAATTCTTATGATCTAGTGGTCGTACACTCATACTTAAATTTTAGGGGAAACTTCACTAAGGACCCCCAAACTTCCACCCGTTTTGAAATACCCCCCCTGAGCTTAAAAATCTCTCAATTTAGTCCCCTGAACTTTCAATTGCTCTCAATTTGGACCCTTCTGTTAATTTTAGCCATTAAAAATTCAAAAAAAGACCAAAATATCCTTGATTTTTGTTTTTTTAAAAATTAAAAAAAAAATTAAAAAAAAAAACGTTTTAGAAGTTGAAATTTTATACAAAAGTCAGGGGTATAAACGTCATGTGACGTTTAAAATCTGACGGAGGGGTCCAAATTGAAAGCAATTAAAAGTTCAGGAGATTAAATTGAGAGATTTTGAAGTTCAAGGGGGTATTCCAAAACGGGTAGAAATTTGGGGGTCCTTAGTAAAGTTTTTCCTAAATTTTATGATCATATTATCTCACAATTAATATTAATATTATCTTAGATCTAAGATCATGTGATATATCATATATGTTTTATAAGAATAAAGTATATAATTATAATGTATTGATTAAATAACACAATAACTTATGCAGATATACCATATGATTATATAATGATTAATGATTATGTGATATACCGTATACGATTCCAATTTCCAAAGTATAAACTATCTAATTATAATATTTGGATTAAATGACACAATAACTTAGACGGTTGTACTATATGATTATATCATATGATAAAATGATTAATGATAATATCATATATTTCTTATTTTATATATATATATATATATATATATATATATATATATATATTTCTTATATGTTTTTATATTAATATATACATATATATAATATATATACACACATATGCATAAATAACAAAAAAAACAAAGGTATATAATATATTTGTTATTATTGAGTAAATGAGTAATGTTGATTCTATTTTGTTATTTGTTACTTAACAAAAAATATACGAGCCAAGCCTAATAAGCGAGGCGAACCTTATACGAGCTTGCTCACGAGCTTAGCCAAGTCGAGCCAAGCTTGCTTCGTTTAATATTCGAGCCAGGATTTGTGTTCATGAAACGCTTCATTTAATATTTGAGCCGAGCTTATGCGAGCCGAGCCCGAGCTTGCTCGCGAGACGCTTCGCTCACTTAACAGCCCTAGTTGCACCCATCTACGCTTTATTAATGATACGGTAATTATTTATCAAAAAAACAACAAAATATCCCTGATATATTCCTCCACTTTATCCACCCTACTCTTAAGTCTGTGGACAACATCCTTCATAATCTCCTATCTTTAGCAACAAGTAACACAAGACACTACAAATTATTTCTTGACCATCAAATTTCACTATTAGAGTCTTTATTTCTAGTTATATTAAACCTACATGCCATATGCTCAATCGTTTTTTTTATAAGTAATCGAAATATTATTAAAAAACGAAAAACGCTACCCAAGTACGCAAGAAATATACAAGCGAATACTTAGCTAGAAGAAGATCAACCTAGTTCTACTTGGTCTAAAATCCTAAGATTCTAAAAATTCTCTACAAAAGTCCAACTTAAAGTTAACCTGATTTTCACATTTATAACATGGCTGGCATGAAACATTCTTTTTGAAAGCCTCAAATTAAGCAATCACCACTAAACCAAGATAGGCCCTTTAGTCCAAGAAGTATCAGGTAGTTAATTAGATCATTAATATATGTTTTAGTCTACATTAGGTTTTACTAGAGTTAAGGGAAAATTTCATAATTTTTTAATTGCTGGTTAGGGGCCATAGTATCAGGGAAATTATGTTATTACTAGGTGACTCTATTCTTGGGGCTTTTATATTTGACCTTTGGTTTTAGTCTAATCCCGTTAAAATATGTGATTAAAGTCATAATCCCATGAGGAAAAGTTAAGATCCTAAAGTATGTATACTGTTGGGTGAGAGCAACAGTGGCTTCATCATTATAAATGTGTGTGCTTGCGTGTACCTGCCATTGTATTTAAACAATTACAGTTGATTAATAAAAAATTGAGTTCTTTAATTTATGCAAGTAGAGCCTAGAGTGCCTCTCCTACTTCTTCTCCCCTCTATCCCAGATACTGTTCATGTTACCATTCATAGCCCTAAACATATTCAAGTCAGCCTTGTTCTCCATTCTTTGCAACCTCAAATCAAACATTTTCCATTACCTATTCAAAGCCCATCCTACATATTTACCCTAACCATTAGCAATAAAATATCCCTTCAAATGTAAAGCAAACCCCATTTTGCAACTGCTGCCCATTCAACCTATTATTTTTTGTTTTATCCCCTTTTTACCTCTAAATCCAATCTTTTCAACCTATATTCTTACAACAAACATTCTTATTCAACTCCAAGATTTTGAACCACTAATTTTCTGACATCTGAACAGATTCAGCCACTTCTCCAAATTTTTGCAATGTCATAACTCCAATCTAGATTTATGTTTTTTGATAAGTAACTCAAATCTAGATTTATAGACCAACATGATATAATTTGCAATTAACATGCATCAAGGGACATCATCTTTTACAATCTAATAAGCCCATTCATAACCAATTCAAAAGCATATGGATTCAACATTCATCCTTGGTGTAAGCTTATTGTGACTGGAAGTTCATTTGTGATTTCTACACTAGTTTTCATAATAATGACACCCTTTATGACACCAATATAGTAGAGACGAATTTCTTTCTTACCAAAAATCATATTACTTCCTGAAATATCTTATCGTATGCTCTGAAATTCTTTATTTTTTCTTTACAAACTTCTGTTAAATCTCTATGAAAATTGCTTCTTCTTTTTTGCATAAGTGAAGAATTAATTTAAAAGTTACATTTACTGAAAATTGGATTGGTAAGCAAGTGCATTGATCATCCACATAACAGATTTAGTTATTGTAGGCAGAAAATTTGTGCGCAGACAACCAAACAATGTATAATGAAGATCACTTTCAAACTATCCCAGAATGTAGTCACCTTAACCATCATCCATGAATAGGTACTCTTTGCAGAGAACCTCCAATTGAATACAAAGTAAAAAAAAAAAAAAAAGAACAATGAATAAGATTTTTATCAAGATATTAATTCATTTTTTTTTTTCTTGGAAAAGGTAATCAAGCGAATTTTTAAAAAATGTGTGAGGTGCCCCTAAAGTACACCAAACAATAATTGAAGCAAACAAAAAACAAAACAAAAGAAAACCCAACACCCACAAAGCAACCCAAAACAGACACAGAACCCAAAAACTAACATCCCAAAAAATGGCCTATTTACATATTCTTAAACACATAAGAGAGAAATTCAATATACACAGTGAAAACCAATAAAAACTGATTGGTATCCCATACATGACTTGAGATAGAATCTATACTACAATTTACTTACTAGAATCATGAAAGATACTAAGGTCCAAAAGGATTTGGCAAAGGTCTCAGGATTAGCACTTGCAGCATATAAATACTTCATCCCATAAATTCAAAGAAATTTCCTTCTCTAGACAGAGATTTATGACAACTGTAAGACTCCTTTTAAAAATGATAAGTGGAATAGTCCTTGTACAAGGGATTCATACAAGAGAATGCCAAAAACAATTTCTTTTGATGAATAATAATTTATTAGTAGAAGAAGAAAAGCTGGCATACACGAAAAGTATAAAAGAGAAGCAACCACCCTATTGGGGTCAAAAATCTAAAAAGTTAAGAAGACCTACGAGATTAAAGGAAATGCCAAAAACAAATTAGAAAATTATAAAAGATCTTAAAAGACCAAAAAAGACAAAACAAAAATACAAAAATACAAAAAACAAGACCAAAATCCCTTGGTAAGAGACTTCAATCTAGATATCGCTAGCTTGGTACCTTTGGAGGTCCTAGCATTTGTCAATCTAAATGGTGAGCCTCTGGTGTCAATTGAAATGAATTCTTCAATACACCAATAACTACACAATGGTTTAGGCATAACCTGGGAAATCCCAAACAAATGCCAATAACCAAAATTTTCTGGCGGCCACACATCAAAGAAGAGTGTGGTCTACTGACTCCCCACATGCTTTACAGAAGCAATTTTCTTTTTCTTTTCCTTTTCTCCTCTCAGCAAAAATGAAAAACCTTAAGAGTTCAAATTGGACTTGGTAATTCAAGGCTTCAAAACACCATTTTATGGATATGTTCTCATGTGTGTGGTACACAGCAACAACTTATCTCCCCAGAAGGCATGGTATGTCACAAGCTTATATCCAAGATAAAATAACAATATTAATTTCAGTTTTTTTTTTTTTTTTGTTAAGAATGTGACCAAAACTACTACATTGTACTTAATGGAAAAATCATGAAACTGTTAGTAACATGTAAAGGTAATGCCATCTGGACCCAGTTTTCCTTCCACTTAAGGATATGCCTAGCCACCACGTGTTTCTTGATGGTATTTCACCATTTTTATATGTCATGACACATCAAACAGGTCCAAAAGCCTTGCTACATCAAACCCTGCAATAGCACTTGCCACCTTTTTCTATTTGGGCAAGTAAAAAACAGTTGGCTGTGCCTCTCTCAGCCTTTGCCACCACATTTTCAAAAGATCCATATAACCATGTGGCTTAAATGGATTAAATTGAACTGACACTTACAAGGATAGGCACAAGTATCATGTGTGTCACTCAAGACCTGATAGAAACTCAACTACTACCTCAATCATTGCACTTTTCAGTCTATTGGATGCACAGAGGTATCAATAGGATAGAAACATACATGTATACAGAATCACCTGAAACTGGGGAAGTCCAAGGCTCCTATAGTTGTTCATAGCACCTTCCAATTATAAAAGGAAAATGTAACGGTTTAATTAACTCGCATCAGTATTTTTTATCTTGCAGTTCATTCCTACTAAATTTACCTGAATATAATCATGACTCCTCAAATACAAATATCATTTTTAAATTCAAATTTCACCACTTTCTATACACTTTTAACTGCCTGTGCATCATGCTGAACCCACACCACCCAAAAAAATCATTTAGAGAAGAATGCAACATCAGCTTGACCTGTACGAACGAAGAAAAGCTTGCCATAGCTCCCTCTTATGACATTTTGATCATCCATATTTGACAGCAGACTTCTGTTTAAGCTTCCTCAAATGAAGTATTCCGTTTTCAAACAATATGTTCTCCCAAAAAAAAAGTCCACGCAGGGAGAGATTCTTAAGTATCTGTTCCAATCAGATGTAACACAAGGACTATGAGGATGGGTGGACGGTTGCTATCAACAGTTTTCACATTTTCAATTTTGTAGGATTTCTGGATTTGTGTTGTTCTTCTTCTCCCTAATTGAGTGTCTATCTTGTATACTACCAGTCTACTTGGTTGATGGTTCACTCCCTTTGCGCTTTCTAATAAGATTGAATTACTTGTAAAAAAAATACTAAAGGGCCAGCACAACCGCATTCCAAAAAGAATATTGTAAAGCATCTCTCACTACCTCATTGTAGTAGAGAAAAATGCTATTAAGTATTAGTCTTAGCCCTTAGTCATATATTCAACTCCAATGTCATATCCAAGCTCAAATCAAGCGACATATGGAACTTGGGAATCTAGCATGAAAATGAAAGGTTCGTTAGGCTGTTCAGCAATCATAGATATTCCTGAACCATCTCAAACATTCATTCATAACTCCACAGATGCGGGCAACCAAACACGGAGTATAATAATTTTCAAATACAACAATGCAATCAAACACAAAGGTGCCAGATTATTTAAATAAGATAGAAGAAATAGTGTGATACCTCGGCTTGCTGAGGTTGTTGAACCTCCTCCTGGGTGTCAGTGGTCTCGGTTTCTCCGGAGGAAGCAAAAGGCACGAACTTCACGAAGCGGAGGGAGGGTATGCGAGAGAAGCAGAGAGAGCTTAAACGAGAATGTTTGGGTGTGCTCTGTCTGAAGGACACGCAAAAGGGTTTCTCCGATTTTGAGGATGCGGTGGTGGTGGGGCGTGGGGGGAGGGCTACTCGGATGGTCGGAGTTTTCAGGACAGTAGCCATTGGTGTAGCTCCGAGCGAGGCGGAGACGGGGAGAGAGAGAGAGAGAGAGAGAGAGGCAGAGAGGGAGAGATAAGGATGGCAAAATTGAAAAATTAAAAAAGGAGGGTGGAAATAAGTGATACTGTGAATGCTTAAGGGCGCTTTTGACTTGTACCGTCAGATTGGAGGATTCAAGAAGAAACTAGACTTCAACGAGGGAAAAAAACAAAAATGCTCGTTGTATCCATATGCAATCAGACTCTAGAATTTAAAAAGTAGCTTAAAACATTTTATTGTAACCAAAATTGAATCCCTAACTTACTTTTAAAATGTTCTTAAAGGAGATAGTTCCACTGAAACTATTTTATGAAGCGAAAGTCACTAGTTGAAATAATTTTTATTTTCCTTTTTTCATTACAAACTCATCTCAATAAACATACTTGAGGTTTATTAAATAAAACATTAACATTGTTATTACAGGCATTAAATACATAACTCTAACATTATTTATCCAAAAGATGCCAAAAGTGGTATATTAAATGTATACAACTAATAGACCAATATAAGTTAGTCTATAACTAAAGACTGAAGCTCCTAGTCAGCTTCAAGCACAAAACCCTAAACAGGTGCAAGGGTCTTGACCCTCTGCTTCCTCTTTTACAATATTTGAAAAATCATTAAGCAAACTCCAAACACCAATAATGGGAATTAGAAGATAAGAGGTAACAAGCATTCAATCACCAAAATATGTAAAACAGTAAATCACGCAAAATATGTAAAACAGTAAATCACGCAGACATAGATATTTTGGTGACGAAGAGAAAAATTTGTAGAAACCGCTCTAAAAGTAAAACCTCTCCGGGCTAGCCAAACCTAGGAAATCACTATAAGAAAATTATCTAGAGATTACAAATACGAGGACACTTACAACCCTTTGCAAGTCCTTGGCTCTGTAAAATCGACAAGCCTCAAACCTGTCTCCTAACTCACAATCTTCTTTACGTGATTCTCGTTTATCGGACCCTACCGATAGATTTCTCAATCGTAGTTTTATCAAAGGAATAACTCAAACTCTAAAAGATACAATTTAAAGCTCACAAATAAAATCTCTCTTAGCTCAGCCTCTCACGAACTCTGTAATAGAAATTCGTGCATCTCTATCTCTATAAAGATGTGTATGTGTGTGTGTGTGTGTATATATATATATATATATATATAAAAGCACATAAAACCCTCAAGACTAAACACAGTTTATAGACGTTTAAAACACAACTACGTGCTGTCCGGACAGGGAGTATTCGTGTTCGGACGACTCTAGGGCAACATCGCTAACTTGAGACTTTTGGCGCGGCATGTCCGTACGGGGTGTGGACGGCTTGCAGAAGGCAGTGCAGTGTGTTCGGACGGGATGCGAACGGCTTGCAGACAACATTGCGATGAAGCTCTCGGGAACTCGTGTCCGGACGAGCTTGCTTCCTCTCCAGACAGCCTAGCATGGAGATTGATATTTCTCACAGGATATCGCGCCCAAACAGCCTTTCTTCGCGTCCAGACAATCTTGCATTGGGGATGATTCTTGGTACTTGAAGCGTCCATTTTGATCACCGAATTTAGCCAACAAAAAAACTAACAAACTCCCCATTTGGCAATTCAGTGACAAAACCAATAAGCCGAGACATCCCATCATCTCTCCATATTTACTTCCCCTTTTTGTCATAGATTGACAAAAGGTCTCATGTTTCCTAAACCACTTACAAAAAAAATCAAACATATGTGGAACAGGAATAACATAAACAAAACTCATGATCACAGATAGAAAAATGCATGAAGTATAATGCAAGATCATGAAGAACAAAAACTCCCCCTCAATGTATGACTTAATATATATCAACAAGGAAAAAAAATTTAGGAACATGAGTATTCATAAGAAGATTATATCCAATAAATGATAAAAAATAAATAAAATAAAAAATAAAAAATGCAGATTAGGATAAACTCTTGTTGAATGTGCCAAAAATAAGCATGCAAGAGTATCAAAAGATGAATAAACAAAATCATTGTTACAACTGATCATGCCATGCCATTATGCACCATCACTATTCATGCTATATTTGTTGTGTGTGATAAGCCACAATCAAGAGCCAAGCAATGGACAAACATATATTGACAAAAAAGACACATTAAAACTTACAAACCATATGAAAGAAATTCATAGTTTGTTAGGTTAAAAGTCAAACCTTACTAGAGCCTAGTCACCCTCATCCAATACTCTCCCCCTTAGTCTTATCACAAAGCTCAAAGCTACATCCAGAATTTTAATTTTGGACAAGCCAAGCACAAAAAAATGGACACAGTGAAAATTTCTTTTTTGGAATATTTTGGCATTTTGCACATTTCACTTTAGATTTAATCTTTGAAAACGTGTCTTTCATTATATTAAATACAAGACATAAGGGTTTGAGTTGAAATTTATAGGTTCTAGGTTCAACCATCATTTGGTCAATTTTAACCCACAAAGAAAATACATCCTATGCATATGGTTTGTCCAACACAACAAATTTGTCATGGATTGACATTCATTCTTAAGGCTTAAGTTCATAGAAATAGCATAAATGAGATGTACCACAATAACACATACTTGAATGGATCAATGAAAGTTCATTGTAAAGATAATCAACTCAAGCATGATAAGTATATTCAATAGGTACATAAGTTAAGAGGATTTCCAAATAAGCAATTAAAGGGCATTTAATGCATATATTCATCTTAACTTTTCAAACATATTTGCAATAGCAATTCCTTTCTTAAAAATTAGGGAAAAATATAAAAAAGCCCCCTAAACTACCAGCCGTTTGCGATTTAGCCCCCTGATGTTCCAAAAGTCATAAAATAGCCCCCCAAACTACCAAAATGTTGCATTTTGGCCACTCCGTTAGTCAAAACCGTTAGTCTGGACGGGAACCTCGAAACGACGCTGTTTTATTAAGGTTAAGTTATGAAATCGCCCTTATGGGATTTTTTTTTTTTAAAAAAAAAAAAAAAGCTGGAGCAAAACAGCACCGTTTTGCTTATGGTTACGGAACCCTAGCAAAACGGCGCCGTTTTGCTTAGGTTAATAGGTAAATTTTTGGGTTTAGGTTTGTTTAGTTCTCCTTCTTCTCCTTCACATTCACGCAGGCCCCTTCTCACCCGGTCCCCTCGTTCACCC
>NC_081549.1:12177334-12200441 GCF_901000735.1 Corylus avellana
GGTAGCCCACTTTCCCGATTGAGTTTTTCCTATGGGTTTGGTTGTTTTGTTGAAGATTTTGTGGAGAATGGGTTTGGTTTGTTTGTAGAAGATTTTTTCTGGAGAATGGGTTTGGTTGTTTTGCAGAACATTTTGTGGAGAATGGGTTTGGTTGTTTTGTATATGTATTGATGTTCTGATTTAGTGTGAAGGAGAATTCGCTTTATAGGGTCCAAAAGTGATATGGGTCCCTATATTTAGAATATTTTTGTCTCTATATTTTTGCCTTGTCTGCAGCAGACCCGTTGGTTTTGAATATAATTTTTTTTTTGTTAAAAATTGAAAGTTATTGGTTGCTGTGAATTTTTTTTTTGTTAAACATTGAAAGTTATTGGTTGCTGTGTATATTGTTTGCTTATTGTCGGATGGGTTGGTTTAAAATTTTGCGTTCTACCTTCCCTTTGTTCTGTGGTCCCCCTTGTTGTAATGCATGTCACGCAGCCGGTCCCATCGTCAACGATGGAGAAGTTTGCCGACGAAGATGATGCGAATGGCTGTGTACTGTCGGTGGGAAGTTCGCCGGCAAAGTCTACCTCTACGTGTACGAAATGCCTATGCGGAATTGAATCACCAGTGATGACTTCTCGCACGCAGAAAAATCTTGGTAGAAGGTTTATTGGATGCGGTAAATATAAGGTGCGAATTTAGGTTTTAAAAATTAGGGGTTTTCGATTTCTTTCTTTCTTACTTTCTTTATGCTTTTCTCCATTTGATTCAAATCTGTACAGTGATTGCTGGTTTGGATTTGTGGGTCTATTCTAAGAGATGTGTTCCATGTTGTGTAGCCAATGTTTTTTTGTGGGTTCCATTTGATGTTTTTGATGATGACTACTTATATTAGACGTTTTTCATTTGCTTATGTGATGAGAATAGAAGACTTACACCCATTAATATGAATTTGTTTGAGTAAGTAAGCTGCCAAAAAATTAAGGAAAGAAAAAAAAAAGAAGAAGATATTTGATGAACATATTCATTTACTTTTGAAATGCAGGACCTCATTTTCTGAGACCCATTCATCACTTTGTATCCCAATAGCATATTCACTTTGTATCTCATTCATCACTTTGTATCCCAATAGCATAAGTTTAATTATTATCCCCTTTTGCCTTATTAATTTGGTTAATTGCTTCTTAAAGTTTAATGACATCGTTTGTATGTACATGATGAAAACATATGTCAATCTATTCCCAATAATAATAATTAATAATAA
Organism: Corylus avellana; assembly: GCF_901000735.1. NCBI lineage: Eukaryota > Viridiplantae > Streptophyta > Magnoliopsida > Fagales > Betulaceae > Corylus > Corylus avellana. The sequence continues at coordinate 12,178,584 of NC_081549.1, forward strand.
CATGGTATATATTCCCATTCTATGCGACTGTTTTAGCTCTCTCTTAGAGCATACAGCAATTATTTATTGTTCTAAGCAAATAAAGATAATGTTAATTAGAAAGGTGGGTCTTTAGACTCTTTTTTTTTTTTTTTTAATTCTTATTATTATTTTATTTTTTATTAGAATTAGGGATGTAAATGTTTCACACTCCATAAATAGAAATAGTTTGAAAGCTCATAAGGTCTCCTTTTGTTGTTGTCTTATTTGTCTTCTTTTGTTTTTGACTCTCTTAAATCAAATAACATTGAAGAACTCCATTGTGAATTATATTACACTCTATTTGTGAATTGGTTAGTAATTCTCATTTATGAAATATGCAGAGCGAAGGTGATCAGGGTTGTGATTATTTTATGTGGGTTGACGAAGAAGCTATGCTCCCTATGTCACAGTTTGATGCCCAAATAGCTGATTAGAAGAAAGGTTTTGAAACTGAAGTGGCGAAGTTGACGTTGCAAATTGCTGCTGAAAAGTACAAAAATAATAGCATTGAAAAAAACTTAAGGATGTCATTGGCCACTTGTTTGATCTTAGCTTTTTTGTTGTTGTCTTGTTTTGTTAATGATAGGGAGAAACGTCATTGCACTGTTAGTAGGGCAATGTTGCCGTGAGAGGGAGAAACCTACGTACGTTAAGGACTATTATTTAGTATGTTGTATTAAAGTGTGAAACCTATGTTAAAGTGCGAAACCTTGTTTCAATTTCCTAATATGACAATTTGATGAGTTTCAATTGTTTGTACATTTACCTATTCCAACCGAATTGCATTGATTGTGTTCTATAAAGTAGTGTTTACACCTTGTTTACACCTAGTCATGATACAATTTGATAAGTTGAATTTTCTATCACAAATTACAATGGTTTCATACACAAGGTACATGTTCTAAACATAAACCAAATATATAATACACATCCAAAATCACCAAATTGTAACGGCTACAAGGTAAATGTGTTTACCATCACCTATATACATATTACACATTCAAAATAACCATGATACAATTTGATAAGTTGAATTTTCTATCACAAATTACAATGGTTTCATACACAAGGTACATGTTCTAAACATAAACCAAATATATAATACACATCCAAAATCACCAAATTGTAACGGCTACAAGGTAAATGTGTTTACCATCACCTATATACATATTACACATTCAAAATAACCAAATAGGTTAATGTGTCTACCATCACCTATATACATATTACACATCCAAAATAACCAAATTGTAACGGCTACAAGGTTAATGTGTCTACCATCACCTATATACATATTATACATCCAAAATAACCAAATTGTAACGGCTACAAGGTTAATGTGTCTACCATCACTTGTATACATATTACACTTCCAAAATAACCAAATTGTAGCATTAACCATACATATACATATATATTTACACATCCACAACGATCAATTATCTCTATAGTAGTCCATTTTCTTGGTGTCTAATATTTTTGCCAATCTGGCTTCTTCCTTTTTCTCTTGTTAGCCTCCATGACTGCAATTGCCTTCTCCACAGTCGGTACAATCGTTTTACCTCTTCTGGCAGGCGCTGATGTACATGCAGTAGTACGCCCCAAATGTTGTTGAGAATGCTGAGAAGATCCGCTTGGTAAAGCAGACCCTTCTAGTTGCGATGTTCCATGTTCCTGCGTCGACAAGTGTGGGCTCACATTTGGGGAACCAATAATAAAAAATAAAAAATTCCCAAAATTGTAGATACGTTTAATACAAATATATATATATATAAATAGAAGACAAAAGACATTAACAAACAATTCAAAACACATACACACACACATTATCAAACAATTCAAAACACATACACACACATTAACAAACAATTCAAAACACACACACACACACACACGTCACATTATAACATTTTTGGGGGAGATATAAAAATTAGTTCAAAACTAAACATATTGACAAACATTCTCAATTTATAATATTTTCTTATCATACTAAGAGTTCATTATAAAATCGAACTTACATGCACTTGCTATTCACTTGCTATATATACCTAACTTCTCACGCAAAAACGCATATTAAGCAAATTAAAACCTAACTTTTTTCCTCTTTTTTTGGCTCAAACAAATGAAAAAAACCCTAACTTTTTTGTTTTGTTCTGCTTTTATTTCTCATCCCACACACATCATTGTAATTAATTATGAGGATAGATACGTGAGTGAAGTAAATGTCAATAAGAAGGACCAAACCCAACACTTGATGGGTTTAGTTTGAAAATCATAACTTGAAATACGTAGAAGCCAAGCCCCGCAGGATTCCTTACTCACTACTTGGTTGTTTTCTCATGGCAATATGAAAGATATTGTTACAATACAAATCAAAGTTTCACTTAATAGGACTTAAAAATCCCGTTGAATTGTATTTATTCATTCATTTTATTATGGAATTCAGCTTTTGTTTTAATAAGGAATTAGGCAGAATTTGATTAATAAGGCAATATTGGCACAACAGTCAACAAAAATAATATCACAAATATGCTTAAACAATTCGTCAATACAAACATGTTCTTCCATAAAAGATTTAACCATTATCTTCGTACTCCTATTACAATCTAAACAAAAAAATCCAACCAATCAACGTACAAATGAATCGATGGCGTAGATTATCGATTGTTCTAAACATAATAATATCATTTATTTAACATCCTTCTTCAAGTTATGATTGAAGTGTATAATAATTTAACAAAAGAAACACTTAGTGTGTGAAGTACTCACATTGACACTAGAAAGGCTCTGAGATTGTGCGGACTGTGTATGAGGAGGTCCGTATAACCTTACGGTATTGACAGTACCAGTACCCTGAAACGTTGTAACATTTCACAATATTAAATATTTGAAATAACATTTTATTATGTCATCCAAAAGTAATATTATAATCATTTGCTCACAGTAGCATTGCCCTAAGACTATGGGGTTTGATGTTGAGATGGCCTATATAATCTAACGGTGTGGACTGTACCCTGAAACTGACCTCTACCTCCACTCCTAGTCATTGGTCCACTAATATGCAGTCCAGTGGGCCCTCCCCTAGTTCTTGGTCCACCTCTGTGCAGCACAGTAGGCCCTCCCCTAGTTCTTGGTCCACCTCTTCGCAGTCCAGTAGACCCTTCTGGGGTAGGTTGAAACTGACTTCTACCTCTACCCCTACCCCTACCCCTAGTACTCCTTCTACCTCTAGAAGATGCATCAGTATCTTGCGAAATCTGCAAATATAATGTCAACTTGGTAAATCAAATGTAATGAACTAATTATAATGAGTAATGACATTTAAACAGTTTATCACTTACTGTTTCAGCATCAATGGTTGGCTGGGGAGTTGGGGTCTGATCATGTACACTTCGACCACTATCATCTTGTACCTATGATAATAAGCTTGTAAATTAATAACATCATACAATATATAATGAACAGGAAAAAATCCGCTTGACAAAAATTAAAAATTAATAATATATGTATGTAGTAACTCACCTCATGTTGTCTTTCACTACTGCTTCCTCTTCTATAATTCACTACCTTTGTTCTGTTTCGTGGACATGTTCTGCTATTGTGTCCAATTCCTCCACATTTGCTGCATCTCATCCTCACTCCACCCTTCCTCATACGGTATTGATTAACCGGCTCTTCTAGACCCCTTGTCCTTACTTTTCTGGGCCTCCCTGGTTGTATTCTACTTATAGGGGGTCCACTTTGTCGTAGTTAGTCTTCACCCATTGGTCCTCTCCAGGCATTGGATACACAATGTCATCATACGCCTTTTTATACATCTCAATGCTATACCAATCATCTACGTAATTCTCAGGGTTTGCATTAAAAAACCAAATTGCAGGCATTGCATGTGCACAGGGAATTCCTGTCATGTCCCACTGTCTACACCCACAAGTTTTCCTCAACAAATTCACAACATATTGTTTATTATTGTGGGTTACTTCGTATAACCCATCCCCAGCATATGCGTAGTGCCCTAGAATTTTCAAAGCTATTTAAATACATTATTTCGATAATGATGTTATTTTAATATCCATTGTAGCTAAGGATTTTAATTCTTGGGAAATTTATGGTGTTACAGAGAGTGGTAATTAAAGAATGGTAATTGGTGAAATAATATGATAGTAAATGGTAGAAAGAATTGTATGGGTAGGTAGAATAGTAAAGGTAGAATAGTCAATGGTAGGTATAAGGAGGGTAAAATTTTGAATAAGAATGTAGAATAGTCAATGGTAGGTATACTAAGTGGGTAGGTGGAATAGTAAAATGAGGGTATAATTGTAAATTGAAGGTAGAATAGTATTGGATTTTCTCCTATAAATAGAGCTCTTCTCCTTCACAATTTCACTACTCCTATTCCATCTCTTGCACATATTCTTCCTTCTTTCGCTTTTTACTCGGTCTTTCTTCTTTCTAAGAGTGTTTACTCAGAATAGAGAGAGAAAGGACGAGACAAAGTGCTACAAGAAAGAAAGAACACAAGAGATAGTGGACTTTAGAAATTAGTTTCAAAAGATATACTAGTGGTGTTAGTCATATTGGAGCAACTAGATTCTTTCATACCACTTTTAGCTTCAGTTTAGAGGTAAGTAAATTCACAACCCTTTCTAAAATTACTTCATGTCATGCTATTTATTCATTATTTAGTAAATTGTAAATGATTATTTTATTTACGTATTATGAAGTTATGTTGCATGCATGAAGGATTTCTAAATGAATTATCTAGAAAGTTTCTATTTCTTTAAATGCTTTCTAAGTACAACAAGTTTATATTTGAAAAGGTTTCCATTTTGAGAAAAGAAAGTTGAGAAATGACGATGATTATAAGAAAGAAAAATGATGATAAACTCTTCTACATGTTGCCCTAAGATGCATCAAAAGAAGTACAAAGAAAAGTACAAGAGATGAGATAAATGTTTATGAAATGAGGGCACATGTATGGAGGAGAGTATTTTTGGCCCCAAGATAAGTAAGAATGAGAAGAGTTCGGTACCGATACTCGGATGGAGGCGAAACCACTGAAGGAGGCTATGCCAGAAGGTGGTATTCCATCAACTAGACCGTTGAGTGCACCAAGAAAGAGTTAATTGACGGTCGGGCATGGCTGTGGCCACAGTTCAGTGCCATGGTCACAGGACCCGCAACCCTCGTGCACAGGGGTAATAGTGTACATGGGCCCTATTATGAGAAAATGATACTATATTTTCAACGATGATATGCTATGATGATTTACAGAGATGATTTATAATGATGATTTATAATGATGCATTATGATGATGATTTATAAAGATGATTTACAACGATAATTTATTACTAGATGTAATAGTATGTATATGTTACGGGAGATGCAACCGTACGTACATATATTATTATGGCTGGATGTATATTTATTTGTGAAAACGATTTTTAAAACTGAGAACAAGGAGTAAAACTATTTATGGTTGTAGATTTTACTTGCTGGGCCCCCTTTGGGCTCATTCAGTTTTATTTCTTGTTTTCAGGTAGAAAGGACGCTGGAATAGGAGGCCGGAATGGGGTGGGAATAATTATTAATTTTCAAAGTCTTTTCATATAAGTTATTGTAATGATATGATATTCCGCAACTAAAATCTAATGTTTTCTAATTTCGCTTGTAATAAAATCTCTTGAAAAATGTTTTACGCATTTATTGTATCTTTTAAAATCAAGTACTTTGATAGACCTTATAGATCTTTGCAAAAAATTTTTGTTGTAAAAGTAGAAAAGTGGCAAACTCAGTCTTAACGGGCTGGGATGTTACAATATGTACTGTAGCAATGCCCAGCAACTTGTCCAATTTCGTCCAATTTGGCAACAACCCTTGGACATAGCCTACCAGTCATGGTGTGGATGCCATCCCTCTTCGTTTGATATCTCTTCATCAACTTCTTCCTTATGAATTCCAGCATGGATATGATCGGCAGGTCACGCGCATTCAGGATGTAAGCATTGAAGCACTCACAGAGGTTGTTGACAAGTAGATCACACCTTGGGAATGTATTGAACCAAGCCCTGGACCATGAGCTTGGGTCAACATTTGACAAGTAGTTGTATGCATCCTCGCTCATATGCTTCAATTCATCCATTTCCTTATGGAATTCAGCTTCAGTGTATGCAGTAGCCGCAACCCATAACTTGTCTTTCAATGCAAGACCACGATGCCCTGCGTCTCTGTAGTTGGCATACAAATGCCTCACACAAAACCGATGGTCACCCCCGGGAAGCACTACGTCAAACACTGGTTGTAGCCCCTACAACCACAATGAATAATAAACAACACTTTGTTGTCTTTTAACAAAAACAATGAAAAACAAAAAAGGAATAAACATAATGAACTTATAATATAGTTACCTTTTGACGATCAGAAATAAATGTCGATCCTTGTGCAGGAGGGGTGCCAAGATCTGAGACCAATGTCTCAAGAAACCATATCCAACTGTCTTTGGTTTCTGCCTCAACAACTGCAAGAGCCACTGGGTAAATGTTATTATTGCCATCCCTCGAAATGGCTTACAAAAGCTGTCCCTTATAAGTTCCCTTCAAAAAGCACCCATCCAACCCAATGATAGGCCTACAACCAGCTCGAAAACCTTTCTTCATGGCAGCCAATGAGAAATACAACCTTTGGAAACATGATGGGTAGTCAAGTAAAGGTCTCTCAACCTTCATCATCACACAACTACCCCGATTCGTTTGTCTAACGGTTTCACAATAATCCCACAGCTTATTGTATTGCAGCTTTACTTTGCCCTGCAGCATTTCCTTTGCAATTCTCCTAGCCCTATACAATTGACAATTATTAATATCAACACCCCATTTGTCTTTCACTTCCCCAAGAATTGCCTTCAACGGCATGTTAGGTTGCACTCTAAACTTGTCAATAAGTTTATCAGCAATCCATGCAGATTTCACAGTCGAATTCCTATGCTGCCTTGTACAAGTGTGCTTGTCTTGTATCGATCTAATTTCAAATGATTCTTGATCCTTGGATTTACGGCCATAAACCCGATACCTACAACGTGGATCTCTGCATACGACAATACATTTGGCTAGGTAATTTTTTTTAAACCTTACATCCTTCCCCTTCTTCAAATTGTTCTCCCTAATTGCTTCTCTAAACACTTTGATTGAGGAAAATAGCTGCCCATTACTCAACTGTGGATTCGACATGTCAGTCGGTTGAAACTCTGTTCGCCTAGTTAGAAATCTGGAAACAGATGAAACCTCATTCTCCTCGTCACTTCTAGGAGGGGATACAAGAATGTCACTTCTAGCCATGTTAGAGTTTGCATCATCATCATCAACCTCATCACCATAGCACTGACCCCTTCCACTACCTTTTTTAGCTACCCTTGCATTTGCATTTTCATTATCATCCTCCGCCGCCTCATCACTCTCCCCCTCCTCATCATTATCCTCATCCCCCTCCTCATCACCATCCTCACCCTCATTACCCTCCCCATCACCCTCGTCATTACCCTCAACACCACCCTCCTCAACATTTCCTCCTGCCGTGGATGGCCCAGGTAGATTGCTATCTTCATCAAACAAGTCCGGTTCGATTACTTCTTCCCAATAAGGATCATCTCGATCAATCCTACTATTTTCACAATGTTCACCATCATCATCATCATTATCGTCTTCATCTTCATCGTCATTAACTGCAGGCTCATCAAATGAAACAAGATACAACTCAATAACCGGTACCCCTTTATGTGCAGCAACCATTTCCAAGACGTTATGATCCGATGAAATTAATTTCAAACCCCCTTGAAAAGTACAACCTGGTTGTAAGTAATACACTAGATCCCCTGACTTGTATCCATAGTTTTTTACTATACCCTCAATCTCAAAAAATGACAACTTGTCCTCATCGTACGTCTCATCATGCACATCTACCTCACCCCCCACATATGTGCACGTAAACCCCCTATTAATCTTACCACCGTAATGCACCTCGAACACAAGATCTCGTATAGTCATCCTAAACAATAAAAGAAGTAAAGAAAATTAACAACTCAATAAAATATTAAAAAAAAAATTTACTAATAGAAATTCAAGTTTATGTAAATATCAACTACTATTAAGTACAATTTAACTTTAACTAATTTAAAGTCACTTCACAGGAAAAATAAAAATAATAATTAACGTTAAATTGTACAAGGCATGCAATTTAAAGTAAGGGAACATATCGGAAACAAATCTAGACAATATATGGTCATTAATTATGCACACCTAATTATAAAGGCACATGAAGCTTCATATGATCATATGAGTATTTTATATGACATTATTTTATATGGCCACGTCACTCATTGCGGATGGAGGTTGGAAATAGTGATGGGATGTAGGGTTACTCGACACTATAAAATTATCATGATTGTATATGTGCGATAAAAAAATAATTCAAGAATATATATTTACGTTACTAGAGTAAAAATGAAGTAAGTGCTATACATATTCTTTCTTCCAATCTAACTTTATTTATGTTACAAAATGACCACACAATTTTGTAACTTTAACTGATTTTTTTTTTTCCAATAAATAAATATGCAAGCTTCCCTTACACAAATTAAAAATTAAAAAATTTTCATCCTTGTCAACTTCGACATTCTCAAACACGTGCAACATACAAGTAGCAACAAAATACCACCAAAGTGAGACATATTCCTATCTTTGTCCTCTCCCATGCATGCATGATGCATATAATTAAGGAGAGATAAAATGAAAATGAAAAGAAAAAAAAAGAAAAAAGAAGAACAAGAGAAGAAAATACTAATATTTGAATATTGAAACTCTCACATCATAAGGGAGAAAAACGTGTATATTTGGATACCCCTTTTGGAGCTAGTCAAGCATGGCCTCAGGATGCAACTAATTCGTTCACATTTGTGTTTTGTGTTTAACCCTAGACATTTTCACTTTCTTTTTAACTTAACTTATTCCAAAATTTTTGCGAAAGAGTGGTTATATTCCAAACTTTTTAATGCCTACTTTCTATTGGAGTTCATTTAAGAATTTGCAAGCCAAAGATGTGCTTTGAAAAAAAATAGTTGAAAGTTCCTCATTTGGGAGTGCATTTTAAATAAAATGGCGTTATGTAGCATACAAAAATTATAATTCGACACCCAAGCCGTAGGTTGAAAGAAGCAAGGTGGGTGCTCTACATTTGGACAATTTCATTTCTTTTTTGTTAATTTTCGGTCACCTTATGATGTATTGCTTGTCATGGTTTGTTCAGATTTTTCTTCTTTCTCTTCCTTTACAGCAGACAATAAGCAAATCACACATGTGATAGCTTGCTAAATTAAGGGGACCAGCTGTAAAACAGCGGGAAGCGCGTAACGAAAAAAATTTTAAACCAACCCATCCGACAATAAGCAGACAATATACACAGCAACCAATAACTTTCAATTTTTAACCAAAAAAAAATTATATTAAAAACAACGGCTGTGCTGCAGACAAGCCAAAAATATTCTAAACATAGGGACCCATATCACTTTTGGACACTATAAAGCGAATTCTCCTTCACACTAAATCATAACATCAATACATATACAAAACAACCAAACCCATTCTCCACAAAATGTTCTGCAAAACAACCAAACCCATTCTCCAGAAAAATCTTCTACAAACAAACCAAACCCATTCTCCACAAAATCTTCAACAAAACAACCAAACCCATAGGAAAAACTCAATCGGGAAAGTGGGCTACCTTCAGGATGACGGGACCGGATGCGTGAATGGGGGGCTGCGTGAAGGGACTGCGACGACCGGCCGGCACCGTGCGCGGGGCTGGGTGGGGGCTGCGTGACCGGGGGATGGCTACGATCGGGCGGCGCAGCGTTCGAGGGGGGCTGCGTGGGGGCTGCGTTACCGGGGGATGGCTACGATTGGGCGGCGCAGCGTGCGAGGGGGGTTGCGTGACCGGGGGATGGCTACGATCGGGCGGCGCACCGTGCGGGGGGGCTGCGTGAACGGGGAAGCCGACAATCGGGCGGGGGGCTGGGTGAACCAGGGGAACGGGTGAGAGGGGACCTGCGTGAGCGTGAGCATGAAGGAGAAGAAGGCCCTAAACCGAAAATGTTACCTATTAACCTAAGCAAAACGGCGCCGTTTTGCTCCAGCTTTAAAAAAAACAAAAAAAAAATGCCATAAGGGCGATTTCGTAACTTAACCCTAATAAAACGGCGTCGTTTCGAGGTTTCCGTCCAGACTAACGGTTTTGACTAACGGAGTGGCCAAAATGCAACATTTTGGTAGTTTGGGGGGCTACTTTATGACTTTTGGAACATCAGGGGGCTAAATCGCAAACGGCTGGTAGTTTGGGGGGCTTTTTTATATTTTTCCCTAAAATATACAAGCTGAGTGGACTTTAGATGAGAATCTGGCTAACTACGTTGGATCTATTGAGTTGGCTTTATCAAATAGTTATAGAACACTTCATCATGGTTTTCATTGTCATTTTCTTAAATTCGGTGGTGATAAAGACTCAACAACCGTGAAGACAAAAGTTCCAAAGCTTATCTCATAGCCCATGTGGTTTACAATATGCGAGTCATTTGAAAACAAAGAATGGAAGGTAAATATTTTTAAACTAAATTGACAACAAATATAAAGGAGTATAATTTTGTAATAGTTTAGTGAAGATTTGTCACAGGACAAGTCCACACGTAATAAGATGAATAGATCAGAGTTGAAGACCAATCACACATCCGGCTCTAGATCTTTTCTTAATCATCGACATAGTAAGGTAACAATTTTATACTATTACATTATTTTAATAATTATGTTTAGAGCATATGTTAATTATATGTCTATTACGTGTAGACGGGAGAGGATGAAGAGGAGCCCAATCTAATTGACTTTTATAAGATCTCTCACACAAAGAAAGACGGGAAATTAGTGACTCCGCAGTGTGAATAACGATACGTAAATAGTTGAAATTTCTGCTTTCTATTAATATCTTGTCTCACATTGTTCAATGAAAGTTACTAAAATTTTAGGACATCTTGTATCTCCTTGTTATACGGCTAACCTGAAAATATGTTGCTTCTATAGAATTTGATGCTAGAGAAGTTGGCTGACAAAGAGGTTGTTGTAGATGAAGAGGAAATATTTACACAAGCTCTTGGTGGGAAATGTTCTGGCCATGTTAGAGGGATGGGAAAATTTGTCATACCTACTCCATCCTCTTCTCAGTGATCACTATATGGCACCCAACTCAACCTTGAGTTGGAGGAAACAAATTGGAAAATAGAGGAACTGGAACATGAGTTGGTGGAAAAGGATAGAAAAAGAGATGAACAAATAGAGGAACTGCAAAATGAGTTAGTGGAAAAAGATAGAAAAGGAGATGAACAAATAGAGGAAATTAGACAAGAATCAAAGCGCCAATTTGATCTCCTAATGTCACGTGTTTTAGATAAAATGGTTGAGTGATAGATATGTTTTGTTATGCTTTAATTGAACCCGAACAACTAATTTTTTACTGATGACATCTTTGTTTCTTTTCTATATGTTATAGGAACACAAGGTGTGAATTTTGCTCATTTTGATTGGAATGTTTAAAGAGACACAAAAATGGGTAAGAATTTTGCTCATTTTTGCTCATTTTGCTCATTTTGTGATTTCTTTACTACTTTGATGGAATTTGGATGATTGATTTTCGGATGGAAGTTTGATTTTGGTTGAGTCTTAATTTCCTTGGTCAAGGTGTTGAAATACAAGTGCAGTAGCCAATTTCCCCCTACTTTGATATTTTCTTATGTTTAGCTCTTGCGATGAATAAATTGCACATATTTTCTGCTATGTAATTTCCTCCTGCTTTGTAAACTTGTTGTGTTAGATGGCACAACACAACAATAATTGATTGTGAAGATAGGATTCTTATTTTTTAATACAAGTTTGTAGACTTGGTTGTATGCTAGAAGTTTGTAGTTGATTGTGTAGTTTTGATTGTACATGAAATTAAGGTTGTAGTTGAATTTGCTAGAAACTGCTTTGGATTTGTAGCTTTGACTCATGCTTTGACTCCATAAACTGCCATGATTATAGTATCCAACTCCAAGGAGCATCTCCTTTTCCCCAACTCCAAGGACCTTCTCCGTTTCCTAGCTCAACAAAGTTGCTTTACAGCTCTCGTATTCTTTTATATATATATATATATATATATATATATTTCATAAAACCTATGCAGTGAACCCAACTATTTGATTTTTTTCTTTCTATTTGTTGTTATTCAACTGTTAATGTAAAACTTTTTATTATTTTTAGACAAATATATATATTCATTATCAGCATTGCTATTATTTTCTTTAGGGAAATTTCTTGTCTAATATATGCTCTTCTTCTCCATGCTGTTACAATATAGTATTGATTAGTCGTACAAGTTATCAGTTCTTATATTTGGGAAGCCTTCTTTGTAATCCTTTTTTTACTGCTTAGCTACAAATGAAGTTTAATTTCTCAAGGAACATTGTTGTTGATGTATGCCTTCTTTGGCACCTACTTAAAAACTTGACAATTATGTAGTTTTCTCAGGCTACTTTTGAGATTTATTCACTTGTAATTAACTTTGTTTCAGACCTTTTAACATATTTAATTAGAAAAAGATTTCTTGAGATAAGCTCTAACATATTGTTATGTTTAGATCATTCATACCAAATAATTTAAAACATTAATCAGCCAAAAAGAAAAGCATTTGATGTTGATGACGACGATTATCAACGACGACAAATACATTTGTTGTCACTAATGTGTGCATCATCTATGACGACATTTGTCGTTGTTGATGTGTGGGTCATCAGCAACAACATCTGTCGTCGCTAATGTGTGCGTCATCAGCGACAACATTTTTCGTCGTTGATGTTTGCGTCATTAGCGATGACATTTATCGCCGCTGATGTGTGCATCATGAGCGACAACATTGACTTGAAGAGGCATTTTCAGCGACAAATTTTGATAGTTATTAGCGACGACATTTGTTGTCACTGATAATTATTAGCAGTGACGACAAGAAAAGTCATCGTTGTTTAGTCTTTAACGACGGATTACTTGCAACGACTGGGGGCAACGACCACAGTCGTCGCTAATTAACATCAGCGATGACATGTGGCTAAAGACCAATTTTCCCATAGTGACTTTAGTGCCAAAAAGACTACAGCCAAGGTTCTACAAAGCTGATTCACATGGCCGACCTTGTTCAAAGATGCCTATGAATTTTGCCAGGCTTATGAGAGGTGCCAGCTATGTCTCGGAGGGACATGTGCCACTGAACCCCATCCTCATCGTTGAAATTTTTGATCTCTAGGGTATCGACTTCATCGGACCCTTCCCACCATCTTCTGGGTATGAGTATATTTTGGTAGGGGTGGATTATGTCTCCAAGTGGGTAGAAGCTGTGGCCACCACTACCAATGATCACAAGGTCATGGTAAAATTCATCCAAGCCAACATTTTCAGCAGATTCGGTACTCCTCGGGCCATCATCAGTGACAGAGGTAAGCACTTTTGCAACCGGTTTCTCAAAACCTTGCTTCTCAAGTACTCCGTCACACACAAAGTAGCCACTCCCTACCATCCTCAGACTAGTGGCCAAGTGGAAGTTTCCAACAAGGAGATCAAGCACATTCTGGAGAAAACGGTTAGGACAGACCGCAAGGATTGGTCCTTGCGCCTCAATGATGCGCTATGGGCCTACCACACAGCTTACAAGACACCTATTGGAATGTCACCATACCGGATTGTTTATGGCAAGGTGTGTCACCTTCTTGTGGAATTAGAACACAAGGCTCTGTGGGCAATCAAGCAATTTAACTTCGACATACAAGAGGCTGGCTCGCACTGGAAACTTTAGCTGATAGAATTGGAGGAGCTGCGCAATAATGCATACGACAGTGCCCACATTTACAAGGAAAAGACAAAGGCATTTCATGACCTACACATTCTGCCCAAGACCTTTGTGCCGGAACAGAAGGTATGGCTTTTCAACTCCAAACTCTGGCTTTTCCATGGGATGCTCCACTCAAGATGGGACGGCCCTTCATTGTCAGGTTTGTGTCTCCACATGGCATCGTCGAATTATGGGACCCAATGGATGGCTATTGTGCAAAAATATACCTAAATTAATAGGTAAATAATTGTACGTTTTAACTCGCAAGTGCACAAGATCAAAATAATAGTATAGTACAGTAAGTACGAGGTCGAACCCACGGAGATTGTGATTTTGTTTTGAATTAATTAAAATATCAAATTGTCACAGATTTGATATTAAGGAAAGTAAAAAGATATAAAGATAAAGTAAAGGTAAAGGCAGGGCTTTGATATCTACCACTAATTATGCTCAATTAATATAACAATATGCCAATGATCCAATCATATTATGAATACCTAATGTTTGCCAACCTAAGGGTTAAACTCTAACTCCTTAAGCTATTGATTTCCCTAAGCAACGAGTTAGGCATGGGTACATACTCTAACTCTTTTCTTTCCTAAGGGATTTAGCATGGTATATACTAAGTTGTTCTTTAGAAAAGCATATGTTCTATAGAAATCGACAAACACACAGGGCCTAGGGCATAGGTATATACTCCTAATTCTCTATGTTGATTAACCCAAGAATCCCGGTGTGGATTCTTTTGTTACTTATGTTAAACCCAGGACTCGGCCATCCAAGTTAAGCAACACAATATGATTATCACAAAGGCGCCAATATTGAAATATTAAATAAACATAATTAGGGCTTCAATCTAGCCCTACTTAAGAGTTAGTTACACATAATAAAAATAAAACTAAAAAGATAAAGGAAAGAAAGAACCGAAAGGTAGTCTCCAATTCCTCTCCCCATGGTTGTGCCTCTTCTAAGGATTTTTGGTTGATCTAAATTGTGAGGCTTAGGGGTCTATTTATAGAGCTTAGGAGAGTCCAAGAAGCCCTAGTAATCCTAGGAAATTCAGAGTTTTAAGTCCAAGTCCAATTAGGATAGAGAAAACCCAAATCCAAATCGGACTAGAATTCGCCCAAAATTGCGGTCTTAACTTGCGGCGCTCCAAATTGGGAAAATACTATTTCACAATGATTTGTAGCCCTTTGAATTAGCTTTCTAATAGAGCTTGAATCACCTCAATCAAATATGTGAGCTGAAAGTTATGGTCAAAATACCGAGACATGTTCAGAATCCAATTTTTCACCCAATCCGATTTGACTTCAATGTGAGAAATTCCGAATTGATCATTTCCTCTATTTGATTAAACTTTAACCATGATTGGCTAAGCTTAACCATATCTTCTAGGTCTTCCCAATTTGCCCTTTAAGCTTGGAATTTGTCCAAAAACGCTTATTTTCTTCCAAAAGCCTATAAAACACAAGAAAATACAAAAAGGAAGTAAAATGGCCTAATTAACCAAAACCAAAGGATTAAAACATGCAAGTTAAGGGCTGAAATTTTTCACCCAATCCGATTTGACTTCAATGTGAGAAATTCCGAATTGATCCTTTCCTCTATTTAATTAAACTTTAACCATGATTGGCTAAGCTTAACCATATCTTCTAGGTCTTCCCAATTTGCCCTTTAAGCTTGGAATTTGTCCAAAAACGCTTCTTTTCTTCCAAAAGCCTATAAAACACAAGAAAATACAAAAAGGAAGTAAAATGACTTAATTAACCAAAACCAAGGGATTAAAACATGCAAGTTAAGGGTTGAAAATATGAATATTTTAGCACTTATCAATGACACTCTGTTCAAGGTCAATGGTCAAAGATTGAAGCCCTGCATCTAGAACCTTAAGCCAAGTAAAGACGTGGAATCTGTCGATTTGACGAATCCCATCTACTTTTTTGTAGACACTAGCACCTCTAGGCTCGAGCGCACCTACAGTGTGTTCGATCCTAGACATAGACCTGCGCTCGAGCCTACCCCAGGTAGGATCGAGCACAGCAGCCCAACAGCTGCTTAGCAGCCCTGCATGACTACACTCGAGCGTACCTTACTGTGTGCTCGAGTGCACCAGCGCCCGTGCGCGAGCAAGAGGACCTACACCCACACATACCTCTACGCGAGTACGATCGAGCACACCTTATAGTGCGATCAAGCGCACTCAATTAGAGGCCTCACGTGACCTATTTTAGGTCACATTTCCCTCATCTCCCTCACTTTCCCACTAGCACCGTAAGCTTTCTCCACCATAACGCTGCACACACTAGCACCACCCAGCTCCTTCACTGGCCATTCTGCACCACCACCCACCACTCTACGCCTACGCACTCTGTCCCCTGCACCTCCACCGTGAACCCCCACCTCTTTTCCCCATTTTCCAGTCATATTTTCCCCTCTTTTTTTCATGTTTTCTCCTCTTTTCCCGCATTTTTTGTGTTTAAAAGGCAATCCGTGGGTGTCTCTCCACACACGGATTGTCTATGTGTTGGATTTTATCTGTTTTGTAGGGGTTGGGTGGTTGTCGAGGGTGGTTTTACACCCCTTGTTCTTGGCGCTGCACACTAGGTGGTCGACAAAAGTCCTGAACCAATTTGCACAATGCCAAAGGCTCGGGCTTCCTCCTCTCGGTCCTCCCCAACCAAGGCCACCGCCTCCGAAACCCAGGCCACATCATCCTTGCCCAATGGGAAGCCGAGAGAGCTTACGCTAGAGACCACATTTGTTATCGAAGCCAAATTCAAATCTCTTGAAGCCACCAAGTGGGCAGTAAAGGACTTCAAGCATCATGGCCTAACAGCATTATTCAAGCGAATCAGCCCCACCACTTACGAGAGCTTGGTTCGGGATTTCTACCAAAATCTAACCTATGACTGTACTCGGTTGGGCACCCTCTCCTCATTTGTGGCTGGTGTTGACATTGAGCTAACCAGCACTAACATCGCCGTCGCCCTTCAATGCTCCTATGAGTGCCCATCTACTATTGTGACTCGGGATGGCACTCCTTGGTACAAAGATTTTCCCTTCGACCTTACACTTCAGCAGATTATGGATGATATGTGCAAGGGCCGTTACACCAATGACCGACATAATTGCACCAGTAAGGCCTAGATGCCCGCATGACTCTGGCTAGTGGACTTCATTTTGTAGCGTAATGTGTATCCATTGGGACACAAAACTCAGAGACAAGGTCCATTTCTAGCCGCCCTCTATGCCTTTCGTAGAGGCTTTTGGTACTCAATTCCTGGGCTCATTAGGAGCCAGATGCACAAGTTCTGAGATGGGACAGTAGCGCAATGCACTATGGGTTCCGCATCATAGAAACTTCCTTTCCCATTTCTCAACAGCCATCTACTTCAGATGAGGGGCATCGAGGGCACACCCGGGGATGGGCCTATCACTGCTCACCCTTTATTCGGCCTACTCCAGTGGAACCAAAGCTATTCTAACATGCCATGGAGACATCGGGTACGAGGAGCAGATGCAGAAGTAGTCGAGGGTGATGCAGTATCGATGGACATGGATGAGCCTAAAGCAGAGGCAGAAGAGGCATAGGTGGAGGATGAGGAGACCATTACTATGGACCGCTTGGAGTATCATTTCCTCAGTTATGAGTTGTCATTCCTCCGGTGTGAGCTAGCTAATCAAAGAAGGGAAGCCCGGGAGGACAAGTTCTTGGCAGAGCAACGTTTAGATAGGCAAGAAGAACTTCTACGCTCCATTGTAGCACGATTGCAACCAGCTCCAGGGGCATCTTCTTTTACGCCATAGTGACTGGTTAGGTACTCCTATCCACACACTGAGGACATTGTGCTTTTCAAGTTTGGGGGGTCTGGGTACACATGTTGTGTCCTGAGCATGCAATTTATTTTAATTTGTGGTTTGAAATTCATTGGTAAGCTTAACATGATGAGCACATGATCACTTGACTAGGGAACCAGTGTTGTGTTACTTTCTTTGACAGCATGAGATATTTCCCGTTTCAATTTAATTCTCATAAGCACACTAGCACATAGTCTGTGGGGTATGAAATTGTGATTAGTTATGCTTGTTGTCATTATCTTGGATGTAGTTGGGTAACTTATTGGAGGAATAACCTTGGCATAAAATTAAAAATAAAGAAAAAGGAAAAAAACAAAAAGAAAAAGAAAAAAATATTGATCACTTTCAACTTTCCACCAAGTAAACGGACCTCTTGCCTCATTAAGTAATGACTGTTCGTGTCAAAAACTGAGAAGTTTGGTTTGATTAATAACATGGTTAGCTTAGCTTTGTAGCATTTTTGACTCGAGTCAGTAAGTCCTTAGGGGTGTCTTTACACTTAACACCCTAAAACCATCTGGTTTGGGAGTCATTGGCTTAACGCTCAATACATGGGTCAATTAAAAAGCTTAAGGGAGCTAAGGATTGCATAGCCTTTAAAAAGAAAAAAAAAAAAAAAAGCCTTGGTTATTTCATCTGATGGGAAGTCTAATGAATTTTGAGTATTGATCCATGCATGATTGAGATTAGTTTTTGAAGCCCCATGACTATGTGTTAAGGTCACCTTACACTAGTTGAATCTTGTGATATCTCATAATGACATGTTAGTAGCTTGATTTTTAATTCCCAGAAAATTTTTGAAGATGGAGTCTGTTGTGTTAAGCTTGCTAATGACTGAGAACCATGATTTTTATGATGCTTCATTCTTGGGAATAATATGGTTGTAAAAATGTTTGCGGGTATCATTCCTATTAAACCCTCACGAGACTTCACTCGTGCTCTATGGATATCTAGGGGTTTAAAAAGCTTGTTGCATACGCTAAATGCAATCGTACATCCCACAAAAGAAGGATTTATCTTGTTATTTTGTTAAGTTTATTTGTTGTTTTCAGTTTATTTTATGTTTTGTATTGCTAAGGGACTATCAATATGTAAGTTTGGAGGTGTGATAACCACCGGATGTTGCACATTCAAGCCCCTTAACTCGTATATATTACTTCCTTAGCATTTTTAATTATTTGATTTTGTATTGTTTTTGTGTTTTTAGGCTTTAAATGAAAGATGCAAGAATTCCATTGAAAATTGGGAAAAAAGCACATTTTAGGAGCATCTTGAAGGCCTGGGATCGAGCACACAGCATTTGGGCTCGAGCGCACCTGTGCTTGAGCACCCCAGCACTTAGGCTCGAGTGCACATGCGCTCGAGCACATGTCCCTTGGGCTAGAGCACACACACAGCTTCTAGAATACGCTAGGAATCCTTTTACAACTTGGATTAGGTTTTCAGTCTCCCACTTCGATTGGGAGACTGACCTACAATTTTCCTAGTTCTAGGGTTTTTATTGTTTTCTAAATCCTTATAAATAGGCCTCTAAACATTGTAGAAAGACAGACTGCTACCTAGGGCAAAAATTCATTGGAGCTTAGTACAGCCATGAGCAGCTAAACACCCTTCGTGGGGTTTTGATGTAACCCTATCCAAGCACAATGGTTTGATTGTATTTTATTTTACAGATTTTCAATTTATGCATGTGGTTGTATAATTATGAGAATTGCTACATATTGATTTTGTTCTTAATATTTTAATGCAATTGTTTTTAAATTCCAAATTCAATTTTAGTGAAATTCTTATCTTGTCATAGAAAGTCTTTTACTTTAATTGAACTCAAATCATCCTTATTTTCAGTGATTATGGGGGTGATGATTATACAACAGTTTTAATTGACATATGATGAATAGGATTAAATAGGCCATACCTAGGGAAGACGGATCATACTACACCTTAGTTTAGTATAATTTAGGTAGACGGTCCGTACTAACCAAAGACGGGTTATGTTATTCCATTGATTATATGTATCCCATTAAAGTATTAGATAATCCATATCTAGGGAAGATGGGTCATACCGTATATTAGTTGTTAGGTGGACAGTTCTTGCCAACCAAAGATAGATTATAATAATGCTTTAATAACGTATTTTCTTGTTTATTTATAACATGCATAGAATGAATTTCTGTGATTAAATACGATTAACCATTGATGTGTGGATAGCGATGAAGTCAATACCCTACACTCTCTCTCTCTTATATTTTAAATCTCTTTACTTTTATGCTCTTTAGTTACAAAACCAATCAATCCTCTTTTATTAAGTTACTTTTGATCTTCATGAACTTGTTAACAACTCTCCTGAAGTCCTTGAGGTTTGACACCCACTCTATACCCTTATCTTACAAGGATTCGTCCTATTGCGAGCGGTTTATTATTATTGATATTATTTTGGCTTTAAAACGACCACATCAATGTGATAAGCGCTGAATGTGGTACATTCAAGCCCCTTAACTCGCATATGTTATTCCTTAGCGTTGTTATTTGTTTGATTTTGTTTTGTATTTTTCTGTTTCAGGGCTTTAAATGAAAGATGCAATAATTCCATTGAAAATTCGAACAAAAGCACATTTTGGGAGCATCTTGAAGGCATGGGATTGAGCACATAGCATTTGGGTGTGCTCGAGCCATACCGGCCTAGGCTCGTGCGCACATGTGCTCGAGTGCATGTCCCTTAGGCTCGATCACACATAGCTTCTAGAATGCACCAACAATCCTTTTATAGCTTGGATTAGGTTTTCAGTCTCCCACTTGAACTGGAAGACTGACTTACGATTTTCCTAGGGTTTCTAGGGTTTTTAGGGATTTTTAAATCCCTATAAATAGGCCTCTAAACATTGTAGAAAGACAAACTGCTACCTAGGGAAAAAATTCATGGGAGCTTAGTGCGAGTGCGAGGTTGACCCCATAGGGAATTGTGTTCTTGAAAGCAAATTTAAATCTAAATCAATTGAACCTTAACCTAGTTCCAAATTTTGAAAGATTGTTGTGTGAATGAAAAATCAAAAGCATGAACGAATTGCAGTGAAAATAATCTATTGACGAAGCACTAAGATTTCAGAATTTGTACTCACAAATTTGTAACAACATAGTTCCATGATCTATAATATTTCCCAAAGTTCTCACATATAAATCTTAGGTTTGTTTTACTATTGCTTCAAAAAATTAATCAAAACATCCCATGTATCTATTCATTACTCAAATCACAAAAGAAATCCAATATTAATTAAATCATTAACTGTATCAGTAAATCACAAGAAGATATCCAATATTTATCAAAACATTAATTGTATCCAGAGAATAAATCACAAGGGAAATCCAATTTTTAACAAAGAAAACCAAGCAATCAATTGTATTGAATTATCTCAAATCATCAAGTATATCCTTGAATCACAAAAGTTATCCAAGAATCATTCAATCCAATTGATTTGAATATAACAATAGGGCAATTAAATCATTAAATTGGGAAACACTACAAACATGAAACGAAGTTGCTAATCATATGTGAGGCTTCATCCTCAACCTTAGTTAAGGGTGTAGCCTCTCATGGTATTGAAAGACAAAACAAAATTGATGGAATTCATAATGAAAATTGAGTACTTACACATATGAAATCTCAAACTTGAGATCCAAAAGCTAGGAAACCCTAAAACTCTCTTCTGTCTCCTCTAAAATTTCGTAATTCGCAGCCTCTCTTAACTAATCTGAGATCTGTTCTATTTTTAGGCTAAAACTAGGGTTTACAAGTTGTATTAGAATAAAAATTGCAGCCAGGTCAGACAAATGTGCTTGATCGTACACTTGCTACGCTCGAGCGTACTCGAGCATATAGAATCCCCACTGTCGCGTTGTCATACTTGCGCGTTGGAACTTGAATTGGACGTGGCTGCGCTCGATCGCTCCTATGCAGGGCTCGAGCTTATTTGTGCTCGAGCATATACACTTTCGCTCGATCGTAGGTCCATTGGCAACATTTCTCCAAA
>NC_081549.1:12200541-12208859 GCF_901000735.1 Corylus avellana
ATCATCTAAAAATGTGTTATTTTGTAATTTGCCACCACATCTAAAAGAACTTGGGATACATGCATGATCAACTGTACAGGCTTTGTACCAACAAGTCGTCTGTCTTTCGATAGAGAGAAAGTACCAAAAGGCTCCAAATACCTTAAAAGACCATCAAAACTCATAAAGATGAGTAAATTTTGCAGATAAGCTAGCAAAAATAAATAAATAATACTACCTCCACTTAAAAGGAAAATGTAGTGGGCTTCGAATTTGACTGTAAATTTTGTATTTAATTCTGAATTGGTGGGCTTGAATTTGATTGTAAATTGTAAGGGGGGGGGAGGAGAAGAGAGAGAGGGGGTGGCGGCGAAGAAATGAATTCTAGCTGATTATTTTACCGATATTCCCTATTCATTGGTTTTGGGCCCTTTATACCCGAATTACAGAAGACAACTAATCCTAACATCTGTATGTAACCGAATGAACAAAATAGAAAGGGAAAAATATAAAAAAGCCCCCCAAACTACCAGCCGTTTGCGATTTAGCCCCCTGATGTTCAAAAACTCATAAAGTAGCCCCCCAAACTACCAAAATTTTGCATTTTGGCCACTCCGTTAGTCAAAACCGTTAGTCTGGACGGAAACCTCGAAACGACGCCGTTTTATTAGGGTTAAGTTACGAAATCGCCCTTATGGCATTTTTTGTTTTTTTTAAAAGCTGGAGCAAAACGGCGCCGTTTTGCTTATGGTTAGGGAACCCTAAGCAAAACGGCGCCGTTTTGCTTAGGTTAATAGGTAACAGTTTGGCCTCCTTCTCCTTCACGCTCACGCATCCGTTCCCCTGGTTCACCCATCCCCCCGCCCGATTCTCGGCTTCCCGGTTCACGCAGCCCCACCGCACGGTGCGCCGCCCGATCGTAGCCATCCCCCGGTCACGCAGCCCCCCTCGCACGCGGCGCCGCCCGATCGTAGCCATCCCCCGGTCACGCAGCACCCACGCAGCCCCCCTCGCACGCTGCCGGCCGGTCATCGCAGTCCCTTCACGCAGCCCCCCGTTCACGCATCCGGTCCCGTCATCCTGAAGGTAGCCCACTTTCCCGATTGAGTTTTTCCCATGGGTTTGGTTGTTTTGTTAAAGATTTTGTGGAGAATGGGTTTGGTTTGTTTGTAGAAGATTTTTCTGGAGAATGAGTTTGGTTGTTTTGCAGAACATTTTGTGGAGAATGGGTTTGGTTGTTTTGTTAAAGATTTTGTGGAGAATGGGTTTGGTTTGTTTGTAGAAGATTTTCCTGGAGAATGGGTTTGGTTGTTTTCCTTCACATTTTGTGGAGAATGGGTTTGGTTGTTTTGTATATGTATTGATGTTCTGATTAAGTGCGAAGGAGAATTCGCTTTATAGTGTCCAAAAGTGATATGGGTCCCTATGTTTAGAATATTTTTGTCTCTATATTTTTGCCTTGTCTGCAGCAGACCCGTTGGTTTTGAATATAATTTTTTTGTTGTTAAAAATTGAAAGTTATTGGTTGCTGTGAATTTTTTTTTGGTTAAACATAGAAAGGTATTGGTTCATGTGTATATTGTTTGCTTATTGTCGGATGGGTTGGTTTAAAATTTTGCATTCTGCCTTCCCTTTGTTCTGTGGTCCCCCTTGTTGTAATGCATGTCACGCAGCCGGTCCTATCGTCAACGATGGAGAAGTTTGCTGGCGAAGATGATGCGAATGGCTGTGTACTGTCGGTGGGAAGTTCGCCGGCGAAGTCTACCTCTACGTGTACGAAATGCCTATGCGGAATAGAATCACCAGTGATGACTTCTCGCACGCAGAAAAATCTTGGTAGAAGGTTTATTGGATGCGGTAAATATAAGGTGCGAATTTAGGTTTTAAAAATTAGGTGTTTTCGATTTCTTTCTTTCTTTCTTTCTTTATGCTTTTCTCCATTTGATTCAAATGTGTACAGTGATTGCTGGTTTGGATTTGTGGGTCTATTCTAAGAGATGTGTTCCATGCTTTTTTCCATTTATCAAAAACTACAGATATCAAGGCATTTATCATAAGCTACAGATATCAAAAGATTAAGAATTGATATGAGATAAAAATAAGACAAGGAAATACCCATTGTGATATTCTCATCTTCTAGAACCATAAAACATCCACTTTACTGAGTCGCATACAATAGTTTTTTAACACGAATTTGATTTTGATCGGACAAAAGCAAACCTCCCAGCTACCTCCCCACTCTTTAGCTGAGCACAATGATTTGGTTCAGTTAGCATCCATTTAGGGCGAGAAAAACCTAAAATCTGTTGTTTGTTAGC
Organism: Corylus avellana; assembly: GCF_901000735.1. Taxonomy (NCBI): domain Eukaryota; kingdom Viridiplantae; phylum Streptophyta; class Magnoliopsida; order Fagales; family Betulaceae; genus Corylus; species Corylus avellana. The sequence continues at coordinate 12,202,839 of NC_081549.1, forward strand.
CAAATTGTTGGCTATGTTAAACTATATGACCTTCTCAAACTGAAGGGAAAAGTAAACATCAGTGGTACCATTTCTTATTTCTAAAAACAAATTTTGGTTAAAAAAAATATATAAAATCAAAAAAGGAAGTATTTGGTACCGTTCGCAAAACAACATTCAAAACCTCCCTAATAACAACTAACTATTTCGAAAAATGTACACAAAAAGTAGATTACTGAGTCTTAACTTGAAAATCATATGTCGGGTAGTATAAGAAATGAATAAAACAAAATTTACAGTCTTTTCTTTTTCTATTTAATATTTTTCAGAATCAGATTTCAGGAATTTCAAAAACTAATTAGCAATAACTAAATAATACAAACCAATTCAATCCCACATACGTATAAACACAATTCAATTTTCTTCTCCGCTCCTCTCTCTACCATAGCCGCAACAAAACATTAAGTAATAAAAACAAACTATACCAAACCCTAACGAAAACACAACAATCCATTAACTTCTGCTCTATAAAACCCCAATTAACAATTTCACAAACACAAAGCTCAACGAAATGGAACTCAGCAAACTGAATTCAAACACAATTTAACAAGCCAAACCAAAATGAATAAAAAAAAAAAAAAAAAATCATCGAAGAGATAAATACAGACAAATGTTACTTTTTTGTCTATAATAAAAAGTCACACAGCATACAGAAAACAAGTTTACATAAAAAGTCTAACATAGAAGAATAGTAGACTCTCCCTAGTAATAACAAGTTTATTTCCAAAAATACCAAAATAAACACTTAGTGTGTGAAGTACTCACATTGACACTAGAAAGCCTCTGAGATTGTGTCGACTGTGTATGAGGAGGTCCGTATAACCTTACGGTATTGACAGTACCAGTACCCTGAAACGTTGTAACATTTCACAATATTAAATATTTGAAATAACATTTTATTATGTCATCCAAAAGTAATATTATAATCATGTGCTCACAGTAGAATTGCCCTGAGACTGTGGGGTTTGATGTTTAGATGGCCCATATAATCTGACGGTGTGGACTGTACCCTGAAACTGACCTCTACCTCCACTCCTAGTCATAGGTCCACTAATATGCAGTCCAGTGGGCCCTCCCCTAGTTCTTGGTCCACCTCTGTGCAGCCCAGTAGGCCCTCCCCTAGTTCTTGGTCCACCTCTTTGAAGTCCAGTAGACCCTTCTGGGGTAGGTTGAAACTGACCTCTACCTCTACCCCTAGTACTCCTTCTACCTCTAGAAGAAGCATCAGCATCTTGCGAAATCTGCAAATATGATGTCAACTTGGTAAATCAAATGTAATGAACTAATTATAATGAGTAATGACATTTAAACAGTTTATCACTTACTATTTCAGCATCAATGGTTGGCTGGGGAGTTGGGGGCTGATCATGTACACTTCGACCACTATCATCTTGTACCTATGATAATAAGCTTGTAAATTAATAACATCATACAATATATAATGAACAGGAGAAAATCCGCTTGACAAAAATTAAAAATTAATAATATATCTATGTAGTAACTCACCTAATGTTGTCTTCTACTACTGCTTCCTCTTCTATAATTCACTGCCTCTGTTCTGTTTCGTGGACATGTTCTGCTATTGTGTCCAACCCCTCTACATTTGCTGCATCTCATCCTCACTCCACCCTTCCTCATACGGTATTGATTAACCGGCTCTTCTGGACCCCTTGTCCTTACTTTTCTGGGCCTCCCTGGTTGTATTCTACTTATAGGGGGGTCCACTTTGTCGCAGTTAGTCTTCACCCATTGGTCCTCTTCAGGCATTGGATACACAATTTCATCATACGCCTTTTTATACATCTCAATGCTATACCAATCATCTACGTAATCCTCAGGGTTTGCATTAAAAAACCAAATTACAGACATTGCATGTGCACAGGGAATTCCTGTCATGTCCCACTGTCTACACCCACAAGTTTTCCTCAACAAATTCACAACATATTGTTTATTATTGTGGGTTACTTCGTATAACCCATCCCCAGCATATGTGCTGTAGCAATGCCCAGCAACTTGTCCAATTTCGTCCAATTTGGCAACAACCCTTGGACATAGCGTACCTGTCATGGTGCGGATGCCATCCCTCTTCGTTTGATATCTCTTCATCAACTTCTTCCTTATGAATTCCAGCATGGATATGATCGGCAGGTCACGAGCATTCAGGATGTAAGCATTGAAGCACTCACAGAGGTTGTTGACAAGTAGATCACACCTTGGGAATGTATTGAACCAAGCCCTGGACCATGAGCTTGGGTCAACATTTGACAAGTAGTTGTATGCATCCTCGCTCATATGCTTCAATTCATCCATTTCCTTATGAAATTCAGCTTCAGTATATGCAGCAGCCACAACCCATAACTTGTCTTTCAATGCAAGACCACGATGCCCTGCGTCTCTGTAGTTAGCATACAAATGCCTCACACAAAACCGATGGTCACCCCCGGGAAGCACTACGTCAAATGCTGGTTGTAGCACCTACAACCACAATGAATAATAAACAACACTTTGTTGTCTTTTAACAAAAACAATGAAAAACAAAAAAGGAATAAACATAATGAACTTATAATATAGTTACATTTTGACGATCAGAAATAAATGTCCATCCTTGTGCAGGAGGGGTGCCAAGATCTGAGACCAATGTCTCAAGAAACCATATCCAACTGTCTTTGGTTTCTGCCTCAACAACTGCAAGAGCCACTGGGTAAATGTTATTATTGCCATCCCTCGAAATGGCTGACAAAAGCTGTCCCTTATAAGTTCCCTTCAAAAAGCACCCATCCAACCCAATGATAGGCCTACAACCAGCTCGAAAACCTTTCTTCATGGCAGCCAATGAAAAATACAACCTTTGGAAACATGATGGGTGGTCAGGTAAAGGTCTCTCAACCTTCATCATCACACAACTACCCCGATTCGTTTGTCTAACGGTTTCACAATAATCCCACAGCTTATTGTATTGCAGCTTTACTTTGCCCTGCAGCATTTCCTTTGCAATTCTCCTAGCCCTATACAATTGACAATTATTAATATCAACACCCCATTTGTCTTTCACTTCCCCAAGAATTGCCTTCAACGGCATGTTAGGTTGCACTCTAAACTTGTCAATAAGTTTATCAGCAATCCATGCAGATTTCACAGTCGAATTCCTATGCTGCCTTGTACAAGTGTGCTTGTCTTGTATCGATCTAATTTCAAATGACTCTTGATCCTTGGATTTACGACCGTAAACCCGATACCTACAACCTAGATCTCTGCATACGACAATACATTTGGCTAGGTAATTTTTTTAAAACCTTACATCCTTCCCCTTCTTCAAATTGTTCTCCCTAATTGCTTCTCTAAACACTTTGATTGAGGGAAACAACTGCCCATTACTCAACTGTGGATTCGACATGTCAGTCGGTTGAAACTCTGTTCGCCTAGTTACAAATCTGGAAACAGATGAAACCTCATTCTCCTCGTCACTTCTAGGAGGGGATACAAGAATGTCACTTCTAGCCATGTCAGAGTTTGCATCATCATCATCAACCTCATCACCATAGCACTGACCCCTTCCACTACCTTTTTTACCTACCCTTGCATTTGCATTTTCATTATCATCCTCCGCCGCCTCATCACTCTCCCCCTCCTCATCATTATCCTCATCCCCCTCCTCATCATTATCCTCATTACCATCACTATCCTCATCACCATCCTCACCCTCATTACCCTCCCCATCACCCTCGTCATTACCCTCAACACCACCCTCCTCAACATTTCCTCCTACCGTGGATGGCCCAAGTAGATTGCTATCTTCATCAAACAAGTCCGGTTCGAATACTTCTTCCCAATAAGGATCATCTCGATCAATCCTACTATTTTCACAATGTTCACCATCACCATCATCATTATCGTCTTCATCTTCATCGTCATTAACTGCAGGCTCATCAAATGAAACAAGATACAACTCAATAACCGGTACCCCTTTATGTGCAGCAACCATTTCCAAGACGTTATGATCCGATGAAATTAATTTCAAACCCCCTTGAAGAGTACAACCTGGTTGTAAGTAATACACTAGATCCCCTGACTTGTATCCATAGTTTTTTACTATACCCTCAATCTCAAAAAATGACAACTTGTCCTCATCGTACGTCTCATCATGCACATCTACCTCACCCCCCACATATGTGCACGTAAACCCCCTATTAATCTTACCACCGTAATGCACCTCGAACACAAGATCTCGTATAGTCATCCTAAACAATAAAAGAAGTAAAGAAAATTAACAACTCAATAAAATATTAAAAAAAAAAATTTACTAATAGAAATTCAAGTTTATGTAAATATCAACTACTATTAAGTACAATTTAACTTTAACTAATTTAAAGTCACTTCACAGGAAAATAAAAATAATAATAATAATTAACGTTAAATTGTACAAGGCATGCAATCTAAAGTAAGGGAACATATCATAAACAAATCTAGACACTATATGGTCATTAATTATGCACACCCAATTATAAAGGCACATGAAGCTTCATATGATCATATGAGTATTTTATATGACATTATTATATATGGCCACTTCACCCATTGCGGATGGAGGTTGGAAATAGTGATCGGATGTAGGGTTACTCGACACTATAAAATTATCATGATTGTATATGTGCGATAAAAAAATAATTCAAGAATATATATTTACGTTACTAGAGTAAAATGAAGTAAGTGCTATACATATTCTTTTTTCCAATCTAACTTTATTTATGTTACAAAATGACCACACAATTTTGTAACTTTAACTGATTTTTTTTTTCCAATAAATAAATATGCAAGCTTCCCTTACACAAATTAAAAATTAAAAAATTTTCATCCTTGTCAACTTCGACATTCTCAAACACGTGCAACATACAAGTAGCAACAAAATACCACCAAAGTGAGACATATTCCTATCTTTGTCCTCTCCCATGCATGCATGATGCATATAATTAAGGAGAGATAAAATGAAAATGAAAAGAAAAAAAAAGAAAAAAGAAGAACAAGAGAAGAAAATACTAATATTTGAATATTGAAACTCTCACATCATAAGGGAGAAAAACGTGTATATTTGGATACCCCTTTTGGAGCTAGTCAAGCATGGCCTCAGGATGCAACTAATTCGTTCACATTTGTGTTTTGTGTTTAACCCTAGACATTTTCACTTTCTTTTTAACTTAACTTATTCCAAAATTTTTGCGAAAGAGTGGTTATATTCCAAACTTTTTAATGCCTACTTTCTATTGGAGTTCATTTAAGAATTTGCAAGCCAAAGATGTGTTTTTTTAAAAAATAGTTGAAAGTTCCTCATTTGGGAGTGCATTTTAAATAAAATGGCGTTATGTAGCATACAAAAATCATAATTCGACACCCAAGCCGTAGGTTGAAAGAAGCAAGGTGGGTGCTCTACATTTGGACAATTTCATTTCTTTTTTATTAATTTTCGGTCACCTTATGATGTATTGCTTGTCATGGTTTGTTCAGATTTTTCTTCTTTCTCTTCCTTTACAGCAGACAATAAAGGGGACCACATGTGACATGCATTACAACAAGGGGGACCACAGAACAAAGGGGAGGCAGAATGCAAAATTGTAAACCAATAAGCAGACAATATACACAGCAACCAATAACTTTCAATTTTTAACCAAAAAAAAAATTTATACTAAAAACAACGGCTGTGCTGCAGACAAGGCAAAAATATTCTAAACATAGGGACCCATATCACTTTTGGACACTATAAAGCGAATTCTCCTTCACACTTAATCAGAACATCAATACATATACAAAACAACCAAACCCATTCTCCACAAAATGTTCTGCAAAACAACCAAACCCATTCTCCAGAAAAATCTTCTACAAACAAACCAAACCCATTCTCCACAAAATCTTCAACAAAACAACCAAACCCATAGGAAAAACTCAATCGGGAAAGTGGGCTACCTTCGGGATGACGGGACCGGATGCGTG
>NC_081549.1:12208959-12237449 GCF_901000735.1 Corylus avellana
AAGAAGGAGAACTAAACAAACCTAAACTCAAAAATTTACCTATTAACCTAAGCAAAACGGCGTCGTTTTGCTTAGGGTTCCCTAACCATAAGCAAAACGGCGCCGTTTTGCTCCAGCTTTAAAAAAAAAAAAAAAAAAAAAAAAAAAATCCCATAAGGGCGATTTCGTAACTTAACCCTAATAAAACGGCGTCGTTTCGAGATTCCTGTCCAGACTAACGGTTTTGACTAACGGAGTGGCCAAAATGCAACATTTTGGTAGTTTGGGGGGCTACTTTATGACTTTTGGAACATCAGGGGGCTAAATCGCAAACGGCTGGTAGTTTGGGGGGCTTTTTTATATTTTTCCCTAAAAATTAATTAACACAAAGAAGGGCAGCAAAGAAAAACAACATGTTTGAATTGAGATTACAACAGGCAATACATGAATGTCCTTTAGCATTAAACTTTCATCACATCTTATAGGTCCTACTACAAAATAATGATTTGGTTTAATAACTACTTCTAAGTCTTCACAAGACATTACTCATTCATGAACGTTTGATTAGCATGTAGACAAAAATCTTGGTAGTGCGCACACAACATCTCATCTATAAGCCTTACAAAGATCATGGCATATGAATTTCTCGAAAAGTCCTTTATGAATTTGCCTAAAAACAAGAATCTCAAAACAACCATGTATATCTTCACACAAAAAGTGTAACAAAAAAAAAAAAAAATGCAAAGTAAAGAAAAACAACATGTTCTAGGATATTCAAAAATAAACAAAACAAATGTTGTTGACTCACCTAAATTAAGGTGAGATCACTACCACTCCCCCTTAATGGGTGAATGGTATAATCCTTCTTAACCCACTCTTGAACAATCTTAGGACCAAATTTATGACGCACATGGGGTCTCAATTTAAAACAATTTGGTCGAATATGACCAACTTTGCCACAATGATGACAGGTGGGAACAAACCTTTGAGAATGTTGTCTTTTACGATAAGGGATATATTTAGACTTTGATCTAGGCGAACACGACTCTATGTCACATTTTTCTTTTTTAGGAGCAGCCGCTTTTTTCTAAAGTCTTTGGGATTTAAACTAAAAACAATTTAGTCTGATGTGATCAATAATCCCACAATGGTGGCATGTAGAAACAAACTTAGCTTGAGTTTATTTCTTAGAAAAAGTCTTGGATTTAGGCTTCACACAACTATTCAAATAAAAAGTTTTGCCCTTATCCAAACAGACTATATTAGCCTTGGCTTCTTTAACATCACAGACTTAACAAACAAGGTCTTTCTTTCAGATTTAGAAGCATGTGAAGTAGAGCTACCAACATTATCGACAATCATACTATGCTTGTTATCAACACAGAAAAAAACTTTTCAGATTATCACTAGGGGATTTTTGTGAGAGTTCTTTAGAATCTTTCAAATCATTCTCAAGTAATATATTATTTTCAACAAGCATAGACATCTCAGAATTTAAAAAGTCAATCAAGGCATATGATTCAGACAATTTGGTCATTAAAGACTTTTTTTCCTGTTCTACATCTTTAAAATTCTTACAAATCTTTTTGTATTCGTAGGACAGTTGACAATACCTATCTTGTATACATCTTTAACTTCATAAAAAACCATAAGAGTCATTGATGAGGAACTGAGATGTACTCATAGTAAAAAGGAGTCAATGATCTCACTCGGGAATTTAATCCTTAACGGAGTGAACCCACTCTGATACCAATTGAAAAATCACTAAGCATACTCCGAACACCAATAATGTGGAATTAAAAGATAAGAGGCAACAAGAATTCAATCACCAAAATATGTAAAACAGTAAATCACGCAGATACAGATATTTTGGTGACGAAGAGGAAACTTTTTTGAAACCGATCTAAAAATAAAACCTCTCCGAGGCAGCCAAACCCAGGAAATCACTATAAGAAAATTATCCAGAGATTACATATACAGGGACACTTACAACCATTTGCAAGTCTTTGGCTCTGTAAGATCGACAAGCCTCCAACTCGTCTCCTAACTCACAATCGTCTTTACGTGATTCTCATTTATCGGACCCTATCGATAGACTTCTCAATCGTAGTTTTATCAATGGAATAACTCAAACTCCAAGTGATACAATTTAAAGCTCACAACATAAAATTTCTCTTAACTCAGCTTCTCACAAACTCTATGATAGAAATTCTACCTCTCTATCTCTATAAAGATGTATACATATATGAGCACATAAAACCCTCGGAACTAAACACAGTTTATAGACGTTTAAAACACAACCAGGTACGTGTTGTCCGGACAGGGAGTATTCGTGTTCGGACGGATCTAGGGCAACATTGCTAACTTGAGACTTTTGGCGCGGTGTGTCCGGACGGGGTGCGGACGGCTTGCAGACAGCAGCACGGTGTGTCTGGACGAGGTGTGGACGGCGTGAAGATGGCATTGCGATGAAGCTCTCGGGAACTTGCATTCGAACGGGCTTGCTTCCTGTCCGGACAGCCTAGCATGGAGATCGATATTTCTCACGAGATATCGCGTCCGGACTGCCTTTCTTTGCGTCTGGACAATCTTGCATTGGGGATAATTCTTGGTACTTGAAGCATTTGTTTTGATCACCGAATTTAGACAACAAAAAAACTAACAATATTTATAAAATTACAACAGTTTTACAGGCAAATATGTGAATCCACTTTTCAGCAAGTTTAACCCAAACTAACCTTTTTATAATAATAGCCTCATTTTAGAAAATATCTCTAACTTGTATTTATAATAACATCTATTTTAGTGTTTTCCAAAAATAGAGTTTTACCTCTAAAAAGTCATAACTAATAACATTACTACTATCATAGAAAATTTTATATATAGCGGTAGACTTATGTATATCTTTTGTATAATTTCTTCATGATGGTATAGTACATTTGTAACTTTATTTATTCTTGAAAGTGCTTTGGTTTTATAATGATGATATATATATATATATATATATATATAGTTTTTTCGCTATATTTTATTTTGATATTTTTTATTAAAGGTGGTACTTGTAAGACCTAAGAAAAATAATTTAAGAGATTTATTATAATTAAAGTGAGTAAATAAACAATTGGAATAAAATAGACAAGAGAACACTAGTGTTTTTCCTTAACTTGTTATGCTAGCTTATGTTTTTCAGTAGCTTAGTTATTCGAACTCTAGAAGCATAGGTCTTAATCTTACTATGAGCATTCATTTGCGTTTGACTTATTCTTGTTGTATGAAGGTGTTGTTTTGGGTTAGGAAGTATTAGAGGTCCTTTTTGTAGCCTTAGAACCCGTTTAGAAATGCTTAGGAGATCATTAGATCAAATGAGGTTTTACCTGAACTCTCTAGTCGAACGCTCGGCACTGAGCCCGAGCACTCCCCCACAAGCACTTCAGGGGAACGCCATTTTGGCCAGTTGTTCTATAGCCCTTGTACGTTTTCATGTTCTAGGTTCGTGTTAGCTTAGACTTATGACTAATGTTAGGCTTTCCATAGATTTGGAGAACTTGGACCTTTTGGAGGAATTTTCAGATGACTTATGCGACCTGGGTGAGAATAAACTCACATGATACTAGCTGTTACCTTTCCCACATTGCACGACTATTTTTGTGTACCAAAACATGCATTTTTACAACTCTCATTAAATACATTTTGCTATTTTATAAACTCTACATTTCGAGAAAATGTGCTACTTAACAAGATAATGAGGTGATGCGACTTGTAATAGTATGGATGTAAAATACAAACAAGACTAATTGCATCGCATGACATGGTACACTGGTACGTGCGGGATAACGGTCATGGGCTTATGATACATGTTAACTCTATGGTCAATTGTGTGTGTGGATGTAGTATATGGGCCTTGAATCCAATGGTTATTTCGTGAGTAGCACAGCCCTAACAGGCGAGTTACTACAGGACACAGTGGCGGAGCCACGTTAGGGCAGGCAATGGCCACAACCCCTGCAAGGTTTTTCTTTTTTTTTAAAAAAATTTCTTCTTATTTTCCTCGCCCAATGTCCAACACACTGTACTGTGGCCCCTACGATGAGTTTTTTAAACTTTTCTTTTTCTTTTTCGTCCTACAAGTCCCAACACACCTTAGTGCACAACTTACAAAATGATTTTTAATTTTTTTTTTTCTCTCTTTGCACGTTTCTGTCTTCTTCAAGGATTTGTTTTTAATTGTTTTTCCTTTTTTTCCTTTTTTTTAATTCTTCTTCGAAAATTGAAATCTAGTGAGTCGCAACCCTAATTTACTCGATTTCTCTGATTCTCTCTAATTCCGTTTGGTTAAGATCCTTTGTTATTTAGTTGTTTAACGTTTATAATGATTGCTTATTAATTTGAATGATTGCTTATATTTGTATAAACTTTAATTTGAACTTAATCAAGGTTAGCCACAACCATAATTTCCCCTAATTTCCTCGATATCTCTCTGATTTCGTTTGTGGTTAGTACTTTAAGCTCAATTCCTAATTTACGTGTTCTTGTAATTCGGATATTTTGGTTATTAAATATTGAGAATATTAGTAGTTAAAATTTAAGCATTTAATTGGAGACCCTAAAGTGCAGTTCTAGACACTTTTTTTATATTTCTGTCTTTTTGATACAGTGTCGACATGTTACATTTCTAATATATCAATTTGAGTACATATTTATGAACTTTTCTAGATTTTTTTGTGATGCATATATTGTGTGAATTACCAAATTTTTAGGGTGAAGAAAATTTTTAAGACGCCAAAAAAAATTTTTAGGCCGCCAAATTTTTTTTTTAGGGCCCCTACATTATAAAATGTCTGGCTCCGCCATTGACAGGACATACATCATTAGTAGTGTGGGCCACCTGAGGTCGGACTCTGTCGGGCTATTAGTGTTATGGACAGTAGCGTACAATGGTGGGAGCGCTGGCATTATATTATAGGTTCCTTAGGGCAGTGCCAACCCTACTAAGAAGGGATAATATCTTGAGTAGATCATACAGTTGAACTATCATTGATTCACATGATTATAGCATGTATTATACCTATACTACATTCATGAATAACTGTCATACTTAAAATGTTGCATACTTTATTAAAGGGAGTTCATCACTAAATGGCATAAGTACCATATGCATTTTTACGCACCAAGTCTTTAGACTTATCTCTTTATTTGTCCCACTCCATTATGTATAATTGTGTGGTTTAGTTAGCATAGAGGAAGATGGATACGTATAGCCAGTTGGTGGTGGCCAATGACCTGATTCGGGTCATTTTTTAGGACATTGATCCGATTTGGCTCAAGTTCATGTGGGAGGATGAAGGATCCACTCAGGCAGAGATGATTGAGATTGTTATTATGTTAGCACTACTTAAGCTTAGGCGTTGATCTTGTTATTTCTCAGACAATTATCTTGGGTTTGTAATATATTGATGATTGGTCTTTGACCAGTACATTTAATGATCTATTATGCTATGATGTTTTATCATTACTTTAGTTGTTATGACTATGGTATTTAATTATTGCTTTCCTATTCATGTGGTTGAAAGTCTTCCACTGTAGTATCTCTCTTAGAAGAGATTATGATCCCTGAGTCTTGTTCTGTGAGGAATAAGGCTGGGAAGCAAACTATGGAATCAATTACCAGTTAATTGATTTTCACAAGGCACTACACAAACTAACACATTTAATAAACGGGCACACATGTCAAACCGAACACGACACACTAATTTAACGGGTGACATGACATGACCCGTGTGACCTGTTTAATTAACGATCGTGTTGGGTTGACCCGAGTGATATGTTTATTAAATGAGTCATAAACGGATATGAAACCATTTAACCTAAACCTTAACCCTAAAACTATGTGTCGTGTTCGTGTCAAGGTTTACGAGTCGCGGGTTAAATTGCTAGTACTAAGATTCCACATAATATTTTTTATCGAACTTTTATTGGTAGTTTAAATATAATGTTGGATGTTATTTATGGCTCTCCCAACTTAAAAATATATAATCATCATTGGTCAATATGTATATATTAAACATAATTTTCATGTTGATTTTTTAGTTGTTTTGTATTAATATTTTTATGTTATGAATAAAAGTGATATTTATAGGTTAATACAAGTGAATGAATATGTAAAAATATTTTCTAAAAAAATATATTTTACACCAAAACAAGCGAGGCTTTTAGTTGAAATTGTTATTGAAGGCCAAAATTTGCAAGAACGGAACAAGAAATTTAATTTTAGAATGGTCCAACTACATTACATTATTTTTTTTGGAAGGCATCTTTAATAATAATAATTTTTTTTTTTAAAAAAAAAAAAGCCCTAATTTTTAAAACAAAATTTGAGAGGGGTGGGGTTGTCCATCCCGAATATTGCCCCCTGCAAGGCCCCAAGCCTCCATGCCATCTGTGTTACAATATATATATATATTTTTGAAATAGTGACTTTCTCATTTAACATCAGAGTAAAAGCAGATTGCTCCAAATTAATTAAATCATGAATACAATCAATCGAACTACGTACAGGTCATATTGTTACTTCCAGCCAACTTGGCTAACCTATGAGAAATCCTATTGGTCTCACAACGTCCATAGCCCTATCTCCACTGAGAGAATAGTTGGAGAGAAGAACGTATATCATCCACTAGGTGCCCTACTTTGCTCTACCTGGGTCCTATAGAAAGCACCTTCTCCATAACTGTTTTAGCATTACCTTCCTTGTAAAGAGGCTGAAAACCCTTATGATAGTAGAAATTAATAGCATATAGTGTCACATTTGCTTCTGCAGCTTGTGGAATTAGACACCCTTCCCTTGAATGACATATCGATGCTATCATCGTCCCCGTATGGTCTCGTATTACTGCCTCGAAACCCATTCTTCCTTTTTTCACATCCAAAGCAGTGTTCCAATTGACTTTAAACCACCCCAAGGGAGGAGCAGTCCAACTCGTTGGATAGCTATTCCCGTTCTACACACTATCCTTGACCTCTTGCGAATATGTTTGATTGTACTCCTCTATGGACTGCATAGCCCCTTGAAGCACCAGGTTCGGATTCAGGAAGGGACCCCCGTGAATAACCTCATTGCGCTGCAGCCAGAGCCTTATAGAGATCCCCACAAAGAGACTAATATCCTCTTCTCTTCCTTTCTGGAATATATCCTCAACAACTTGTAGAAAGTTGTGACCACTGTAACTGCTCTTTTGGAACAACCTCGCCCCGCCATCCCATATGTCCTTAGTTGATGTATAATCCCACAGTATGTGGAATAAAGTCTCCAATTCCATACCGCAGATGGGGCACTTTGGGTCATTGAGAATTTTCCGCTCGCTTCCTTAAATTATCCCTTGTGGGGAGGATATCATGACAGGCCTGCCACAGGAACATTTTCTCCATATTGGGGAGGTTTAGCTGCCATAGGGTCTGCCATACTTTGCTCTCTCCCATCCATGTTGAGACACCTGCTTGATAGTGTGATTCGATCTCCTTTTGCATAAAATACGCATTTCTAACAGTGAAAAGGCCCTTCTTCGAATCCCTCTACATAAGTTGATCAGGTTAATTTGTACTGCTAATCGAAATGGAGGTAATAAGCTGGACCTCCTGTGGGGTAAAAATTTGTGACAGAAGCCTCTGGTCCCACTCCCCCATATCACCATGAAACAGCTCCTTGGCAGTAGCCTTTTTATCCAAAAGCAATGGAGGAGAATACACCTTATAGGTTGAGGTTAGGAGTAGCCATTTATCTTCCCAAATTCGGGTTGTCTATCCATTCCCAATCCGTCATATTAGCCCTTCCCTTAACAAGCTACATGCACCTTGGATGCTCCTCAAAGCAAAAGAAGGTTTACTCCTCAATTTGGCATCCAACACGGAATCATTAGGGTAATATTTGTCCTTCATTATTTGTGCTACTAGACTATCCAGTGTCTTCCATAACCTCCAAAATTGTTTGGCCAAAAGAGCTCTATTAAAACTTGTAAAATCCCCCAGCCCCCCCAACTCGCTTTTTTGAGAACCCCATCATCTTCCAACTCATCCAATGGATCCAATTCTCCCTCTCTTGTTGACCCTACCAAAACCTTTGCATAAGAGAATTAATCTCCAAGCAAAGAGATTTAGGTAGGAGAAAAACGCTCATGCTATAAGTCGGAATAGCTTGAACAACTGCCTTTAGTAATACTTCCTTTCCATCTTGGGAAAGAAATTTCAACTTCCAATCTTGTAGGCGCTTCCTCACTCGATCAATAATATTCTTAAAAGCTGCTAACCGTGATTTTCCCACAAGATAAGGTTGACCCAAGTATTTGTCGTACCGTTGGGTAGCGGGGATCCCGAACACATCCAAATTTTTTTCCTTATCCTCCCTTGATGTATTCCGGCTAAAGAATATGGTTGTTTTAGTAGTGTTCAACTTTTGGCCCAATCCCTCGTCATATCTCCTCAATATCTCTGTCATATTATTCTATTGTTGAAAGCTATCATCCACAAAAAAAGAGGTGACCTATCCAGTGACCCTGTTTGGAAGTGGGGACCCCGGTTAGGAGACCCAAAATGTTAGCATGTGATAACATAGAACTCAACGCCTCCACACAAAGAAGGAAAAAATAAGGTGATATTGGGTCATCCTGTCTTAACCGCCTAGTTGGGAGGATCCTACCCCTTGGGATTCCATTCACAATGATTGCATAGTTGGCCGTAGAAACACACATCAAAACCAGTTAGGTCTATCTAGGGGCAAAACCCTACCGTTGCATCACCACTTCTAAAAACCTTCATTCCACCCTATCATAAGTGGAAAGGCACTGTCAATTGTTTGTTTGCTTTAATTTTATATCTATTGCCTTTTTTTTTTTTTTTTTGTGTCATAAAACTTGTTGTGAAATTTTAATATATTCACAAGTGCACGAATCGTTTTACAATATAGTGTTGCAAGTGCAAGGTCGAACCCATAGGGACTTGTGTTTATGAAAATCAAATATATCTAAACTAATTAAATCTTAACCTAGTTCCACAAGATGAGTGATTTTTGACAATAAAATAAAAGGCATAAACATAGACAAGGTAAAATTTAATGGAAATTATAAATTGACAAAGTGGAATTTATCAAATAACAAAGTACTAAGGTTTTGGAATCCATACCCACCAAATCATAATAACACATACTCATGATCATCAATACTTCCAAATTTTCTCTACATAACATTCTTGGTTTTCACCAAGATTGTTATAGATAATATTATCATTAAAGCTCAATAAGAATCTTATGTATGTGCTCATTTGCTTCAAAATTAATTAAATCATTTAATGAATCAATCCTTTGCATAAATCACAAAAGATATCAAGTTTAAAAACCAAATCATCAAATGTATCCGTTAGAACGAAACACAATGAATATCCAATGTTTTGATAAATTAAAAACCCAAATGATGTACAAATTTAATTGTACTCGCAAGTGCACGAGTCGTGTGCAATATAGCGTGTGTGCAAGTGCGAGGTCAATCCACAGGGATTTGTGTTGTGTAAACCAATTTCTATTTAAACCAACTCTATTTTAACCTAGTTCTGAATTTTGTGATTTTTGTCGTGCAAAATAAAACATAAACTAAAGAAAATAATGAAATAAAATGGTAAAGAACACTAAGGTTTTAGAATTCACTTGGCCAAATCTTAACTCTATATTCTCGTATTTGTTTCTACAATCGAAAAACTATATTCGATGTTTTACAAATATCAAGTTTAAATCCTTCAATGAATCCACCCATTTTTACAAATCACAACAAATATTCGATTCGAAATTAAATCATCCTATGTATCCGTTTGGTTGACGAATCACAACGGATATCCGATTTCAATCAAATGATTTGATGTATCCGAAGGATGAAACACATCAAATATCCAACTCCAACACATAATAGTTCATCACATTCAATTAAAAGATATAAATCAAGCAATTGAATGAAAATCTACAACATCCTTATTCAAGTCAAAATTGTATAAACAAAATACGAGAATACATGAGTTTGTCAATGACGAAGCTTCATCTTCAACCTTAGTTGAAAGATTTAGCCTCTCATGATAACAAAAATAATCACCAATTGAATTGTCATCATCGAAAGAATAAAACTTACAATGGAAAACAAAGCAAAAGCTTCCCCACGGCAATACGTCGTAATTCAGCTTAAAACGGCCTCCTCCAATTGTGAGGCTTAGAGGTCTATTTATATGGCTTAGGAGAGCCCTAGAAGCCCTAGTAATCCTAGGAATTTCGGAGATTTAAGTCCAAGCCCAATTAGGATAAAGAAAACCTAAGCCCAAATCGGAATAGGATTCGCCCAGAATTGCGGTCCTATCTTGCGGCGTGATTTTGGCCTTGCGGCGCTCCGAATTGGGAAAATGCTATTTCACAATGAATTGTAGTAGTTTGAGTTAGCTTTCCAATGCCGCTTGAATCACCTCAATCGGATATCTGAGATGAAAGTTATGGTCAAAATACCGAGACGTATTCAGAATCCAATTTTGCATCCAATCCGATTTGACTTCAAATTGAGAAATTTCGAATTAATCATTTCCTTTATTTGATTAAACTTTAACCATGATTGGTTAAGCTTAACCATATCCTCTAGGTCTTCCCAATTTGCCCCTTTAAGCTTGGAATTTTTCCAGAAATGCTTTCTTTTCTTCCAAAAGCCAATAAAACAAAGAAAATACAAAAAGACAGTAAAATGTCCTAATTAACCAACACCAAAGGATTAAAACATGCAAGTTAAGGGCTAAAAATATAAATATTTTAGCACTTATCACCAAACAATCGATCAATTAAATGAAACAATCTCAAAACATCAATTGTATCTGTAAATCACAAATGATTTCCAAGAATCATCTCACTAATTGAATTGAAGTAGAACAATTAAAACATCAAAAACACATTTATTTGGAAAATATCAAATTACATGAGAATGAGGTTGCTACTCATTGATGAGGCTTCATCCTCAATCTTAGTTGAGGGTTTAGTCTTTCATAACTAGGAAAATACAAGCTGCAATTAGAAAACTAAATATTAAAAAAAAAATGCACTTTCTGTTCTTGTTTTCTCTATGGTCCGAGAGGTCTCCTCCCTCTCCTCGGTTCGTGTGACTTCTATATATATAGAAAAATCTTTTCTTTGTCGTCAAGTTTCTTAAGGGAATGGTTTTCTTCTGATTTGTTGAGCTTCACCGCCTTTTCTTCTTATTATTATTTTTCCCTGCAACACTGTGGCTGCCCTTTAGTGTAGTGTTGCACTTTCTTTTTATTGGCTGAAACAATGCAGCCCAAGACTTCTTTGCTTTTTTTCACGTTGAAAGTCTTCTTTCTTTTCTTCAATGCATCTGCACGGTTGAGCTGGCCCCACCATCATATTATTTCTTCAATTCTAATTTCTAAGTCCCACGCATGGCTTGGCTCATTTAAAGGCTTGGCTCATTTGAAAGATAGAATTTTGTCTTTTTGCAATTCCCCTTCACGCATATAGGCTCATCTTTTCTCTTGACTTGGTCTTTCTTGGTTTGTTACTCATGGGCCCACATATATGACTCATTTTCATTCACTTCTTTCTTTCTCAATTATTCCCACCTACACACAACCACATTTTGCCTTCTTTTCTATTTTCTATTTTTTTTTTCTTTTGTATTCCTTTCTTTTCCTTAAACCCACACATTACCCTTAACAATCTGCAAAACACCAAAATCACAAAACTAACACAAAACATTAGATTATAACAAAGCTAAATGATTAACAAATGCAAATTAAGGGGCCCAAATATGCAATAATTAGCACTCATCAATAAGCCTTACTCATATATACTTTTATAGTGCCATGAACCCCTTCTTCCCTTGCATACGCGAGTGCATAGTATGTAGGGTTTTGTAGGCAGCTAATACATTATCCGTAATTAGCTTACCTGGAATGAATGCACTTTGAGTAGGCGATATGATTCTATCCAACATACCCTTCAATCGGTTTGCAAGAACTTTAGAAATCAATTTATAAGCAACGTTACAAAGGCTTATAGGGTGAAAATCAGTCACACCAACTGGGTTCTTATTTTTGAGTATGAGGGCAATATTCGTTGAATTCAATTCATTAGGCATAATTCCGAAATTAAGAATGTGAAGAACAATTTGACATACCTCGCCGCCCACAATGGACCAATTTTTTTGATAAAATCCTGCAATAAGACCATCCGAGCCCGGCACTTTTAGGGGTGACATTTGATTGAGAGCTTTGCAAATCTCATCCTTTGTGAATGCTGCTAATAGTGTCTCATTCATCTCGGGTGTAACCCTTCGTTCTATGGCCTCTACACAGGATTCCAAAGAGCCTCCACCTGTTGTCGTAAATAAGATCATGAAATATTCCACAAAGGCCTGTCCTATCCCCTCCTGTGTCTCCCACGTTGGCCCAGCCTCATCTTGGATAATAGAATTTCGATTGGACTTCCTCCGTTGGTTAGCACATGCATGATAGAACTTAGGGTTTCGGTCTCCACCTTTAAGCCATTCCATTTTTGCCCTCTGCCTCCACTTGAGGTCCTCCTAGTTTAGCAGATTTTGTAATTTCTGTTTTGGCTTGCAAACTCCCCCACGTCATAGCCCCCATCCTTCCCCTGTTTGGCCGTCATAATTTTTTCCAAGGCTTGGATTTCATTTTTATTTTCTCCAGCCCCGACTTGCTGCCACTTACCAAGTTCCCTTTTGCACTTCGTCATTTTCCTTTGGAGAGACTCCCAAGGGTCCATCACAAGTATTGGGTGACTCCACACATTCTCTCCATTCCTGGTTTGCAACTCCTCGATCTAGTCTTTCCTTGGTATACGCCCCATTATCCCTACAATTACTCCCAAGTGTATTTGGGACCTTTGTACTCCAAGTCCGTAAGACCACAAAAATCAAGAGTGTTTTGAAAAGAACTCATTTGGCTATGCGGCGTTGCTCTTCCTCCCCATTTTTCCAACCTATCCACTATCTCATTAAAGTCACCAATACATACCCATGGAAATAGGTGATAAGAGATATAGCTGTTTCAATAGGGCCCAAGCCTCATTTCTTTTGGCTACTTTCGGATGTTCGTAGAAACCAGTTAGCTTCCACTGTGTCCCTCCAACAAATTCTTGGATAATAACATTAATGTGTCGCTGACTATAGTTCTGGATTGTAGCATGGATGTCCTCTCCCCACAATAACGCCAAAGCCCCACCACGCCCCACACAGTCAACAACAAACATACTTGTAAATCCCAGTTTCCTCCTAATGATCTCAATCTTATTTTGTCACAGTTTGGTCTCCATAATGAAAACCAAAGTGGGTTTCTTTTCCTTCACCATTCGGCAAAGGTCTCGAACTGTCCGAAGTTTCCCAAGCCCTCGGTAGTTCCAACTTAAAATACTCATTGCGGTTGGCGAGGCTGTTCCACAGCCGCCACCAATCCCGAACCATTATTGTTATCCAAAGGTGTATTTTGTTTACGTCCCTTTTCATTGGGCTTGCATGCTCTCCCCCATCACTTTTTCTTTCCCTCTTATACCCCCGGCTTCTTGGAGTAGCTTTTGGGACCATTTGACGTGGCATCTTTTTCCAACTTACCAAACTATTCCCCTTATTTCCACCAGATGTAGATTTTGCATGGGCACTACAATCTAGTTTAGTAACTTCTCCAATAGTAAATGGACCTCCCAAAGCAAGTGGGTCATGAGTAACCTGGCTATCCAATCCCAAAGTCAAAATGTTCTCCCCCCTTACCTCCTTGGGCCCATCACTTATTCTAGGACAATATGTAGACACCACGTTCTTTCCTTTTGAGGAAATGCATGACACCGCACCTGTTGCTCTAATCAATCCCTGATCTTTTACCCTGAAATCCTCGCCACCTTCATCCCTAAACTCCACCTGCCTGGTCAATGTACCAATTGAGGAAACATCCATAGGTAGAACCTTAGATGATTCCTGCCGCCCACTTTGTAAGGAAAGAGGATCTTTGGAAAGATGACTAGACTAGACGAGGCATAGTTATTACCCTTTAATTGACTCTCCATTTCAATTTGATCCCCAGAATGGAAACACCCTGCTCCTTCTCCCCGGTATTTGCCAAAAAATCTGCTCTCCGTCTTTTGGATAAGTGAGTTAAGACTTTCCCGAAATACCCCATCGGAATTGGCTTCACCGCCGAAATCATTGTCAGGGCCTTCTCTGATTATCACCCCTCTGTACTCCGTTGGCCCCTCGTCACTGCACTCCCTCTAAAGCTGGAGGATCAGAAAAAATTCTTCCTCGTTTAAGAACATATCCTCCACGATTCCAATTTGCTCTCCTTGTTGGTGATGCTGCTCTCAACCATGGGCCAAACTGATTTGGATTACTATGGTTATGCATTTCGCTCTGCTTCAAGCATCCCTCCTGACCATGGCTAATTACACCACATAGAAAACAGAATTTTGGGACTCTTTCATATTGAAAAACAATCAAACTTGAGTTTCCTTTCAGATTCATCTTCCGGCCTCGAGCTAAAGGCTTGGACAAGTCCATAGATATCTTTACTCGAAGATATTCACCCCATCCAACCCCATCTCCTTCGGTATCAACCTCCTCCACAATCCCCATTGAGGATCCGATCTTGTGCCCAACTTGATGCCCCATACACCCCAATGGCAAATTAAACATCCGTACCCAGAAAGAGGCCCTATTGAAAGTGAAACTCGTCGGCGAAGTAAGCCCATCAAAGTCCTCTACCAAGAAGAGGTTACCCTCGAAGACCCCGCAAACATCCCTCTAGGACTCTTTTCTTGTCCCTCCCTTGTTCAAACTCGACCAGGAAGAGATTTTCCTTTAGCACTTTGAAGGTTAGGGTTCCTGTTTGCCTCCACCATTGTTGGAAATTATTCTTGATAGTCTCCTTACACACATACCTATCACCAGTTTCCCAACGACACATGCCTGCCCCCAAGTGAATACGTCCCGACAGTCCGTCACCTGAACGTCTACCTCCCCATCCTCTTCTTCTGAAAACGAAAAAGTAGCCTACGTCTTCGATAACTCTTCCACCATAGCTTGAAATCAACGTTGAACAATAAAGATTTTATTCCCACAGCCCCCAAAAGACGTGGGAAACAATTCATTCTCCTCTAGGGTTTCGCTAGAGAGAACACCATAATTAACTAATGAGTACTCTACTAAAATACTACAATTTCTATATATAATGCTATTATCAAATAAATTGTTGGATAAGTAATAAAGTAAGAGGTAGGAGACCATGCAACCTCCTTCCGCATCAACTTACCCGACTGGGGTTGTCAACCTATGACTGCCTTTTTCTCACATGTAGAACTGAATATTTGTTTAATTATATATATATATATATATATATATATATATCAACACAATGTTAAGAATAACATCTTGATACTCTTTGGATACAAGCTATTTTAACAAGTGTTTATACTTTTTTTATTTCAAGTTAAAAATTAATGAAAGATAATAAGCACTTCTTCTTGTAATTTGTTTGGGTTTGTGATTTCAAAAAAAAAATAATAATAAGCACTTCTTCTTGTAAAGATTTAAAAATGTGATTTTTAAAAAGAAAATGCTTGTTCTTCTGGTCCTAAGTGTATATTATTTTCTAAAAACTGGGTGAGAGAAATAAATGCTATTTTTTTTTAAAAAAAAAACTTTTTTAGAAAATAATATCCACCTAGAACAAGGAGAACACTATGAAAATATTAGGAGAACACATAACATTCCATTTTTTAAAAACCCAGTTAAGCATTTGGTAATATCGCAATTTGGCATTTAAAATAACAATTTAGCATTTAAAATTGCCATTAAACCTTTAAAATTGTTCATTTAAATAAATGATAGAGTTTTCCTCCAAACTGGGTTGAAGAAATTTCTTCTAACATATTCTATAAAAATGACATGGGTAACTTTTTATATGAGAAATACATCTTTTTTAAATAGCATGTAAGAAGCACATGCTTTTTGAATAAAATTATTTCAACTTTGTCCTTGTAATTAAAATAATAAAAAAAAGGACAAAGTTTTCCTTGAACATGTGAGATGCATATATTTTTTTAATAGTAAGGACAAAGTTGAAATAAATATTATTAAAAACTCATGTGCATCTCACACGTTATTAAAAATATGGACATATGTCATTTTTATATAATAGATTGAAGAAAATTATTCTAACCCAGTTTAATAGAAAACTTTGTCCAAAAAAACATGTGCTTCTCACATTTAGAGGATACATGTCATTCTTATAGAATAGGTTGGAGAAAATTCCTCTAACTCAATTTGGAGAAAAACTTTGTCCTTAAACAAAACACCTCATTACCTGGAATTTGAAACGCAGATTTTATGCATTTTCAAATTACAATTTCTTAAAAAAGCAATTCTAAACAGCCAATTTTATGCCACTTATTTTAAAATTACATTTTTTATTTATAAAATCACAACTAACCGCACCAAAATATTGTTTTAAACAAACGTTTCGTTGCTCACGTGCACATTACAAGCAATGAGTATTGAAATGCAGTTTATTTTATTATTTTTGATGTGATGCTATCATCCATGTTACCGTTTCCACTGCAGCATGGGCCATCTACTTGGGACTTGAGGAGGCTTTTCCATAGGCTGCAGGATCGATTTGAGTTTGTATAAAAAAAAAATAAAAATAAAAAGGGAAAAAAAAGTATTAATTGTCCAATCGATTCCTCATCTCGGAGACCGTCCATCCATTTTCTGTACAGGAATTCCGTACGAGAACCCTAGAGACAATCAGCTCAAGCTCCTCCCTCCAGTTCTGCCTCGGTTTTCTCAAAGGAAGATCTAGGGTTCCGACCCCTATAGCTCTCAATTGCTCTGAAATGGGAAGCAAGAGAGAAGAGGAGCGAAATGAGAAGATTATACGTGGTCTCATGAAGCTTCCGCCCAATCGGAGGTGCATCAACTGCAACAGTTTGGTAAATTTTCTCTCCCATTAACTTGTGATGGGTTTCTGTTTTTTTGGTCTTTCCTTAGGTGTATAAGCTGAGCTCAGAGTTTACAATTAAATGTTGCTTGATTCGTAAGAAAGTTCAGGAAAACAGAATTACTTCAGGGTTGGAAAATATTTGAATTATAGGAGATGAAGAAATTTAGCTTTTGCATTAGAATTTTCACCCCTGTGGTTGTTATCAATTCTCAGTGAATATGATCGTAGTTGTTTTGTGCAGGGTCCTCAGTATGTTTGTCCCAATTTTTGGACTTTCATCTGTACAACTTGCAGTGGGATACAGTGAGTATTTTCCCTTTTCTATATATATATATATATATATATATATATATATATATATATTGTTTTTTATTATTTCATCCTAGTGTTTAACATGCAGCCGTTGAAGATAAATTTATGTTATTTCTTTATTATTTTTTTCCAAACTTAATCCTGTTTAGATGGGAGGCATGCTTGGTTGTTTTAATAGACATCAAAATGGTCTTCAAGAGGTAGCTTAATAGGCTAGGACCACGCTTAATGAAGCGGAGGTTACTAGTTCGAATCCCCTTTTCCCCCCTTTTGTGCGAATATGTCAAAAAAAAAAAAAAAAAAAAAAAAAAAAAATAGACATCAAAATGTTTCCAAATAAATCCTTGGACTTAGAAGGATACTGGTTATTCATTTTCGTTTTTTTTTTTTTTTTAAGTAAAATATACACGTCCTCTATTTATTTAATTTTGATATATTGTTTTAATTTTTCCCTTGATGACCTGCTTTTCTCACATCTCAAATTGTTAGTAAATTGAAGACAATATCCTATTTTGTACCCTTTCATTCACAAACCAATGCCTTTTATGTAGTGAGTCCTTACATTTGTATCTAGTTAAATCATAAATTCTTGAGAATTCTTTTAAACAGAATAAGAAACCATTTAGGAGAAACTTTTTCTGTTTAAGTCTATGTTGGTAGAGGTTTATTCATATACGCATGATCAGGTTTGAGGAATATGGTTTCATAAACATAATACTTACTTTATCAAGTAAATATGCTAGTTTCCCCTTAGGTTAGGTGCAATTACAATTACAAGGACATTATTTGTGTTTTCTGAACTTAGTGTACCTCCCCTAGTCTCAACTATTTATTGGCAATTGATGAGATGGGCGTTAAATATGATAGTTTGACGGGCGGTTGGTGTTCCAAGGAGGTAGGGGAACCCTATGGGTTGGGAGTGTGGAAATGTATTAGGAGGGGGTGGGATGGTTTTGCGCATCATATACGTTATGAGGTAGGAGATGGCTCTAAAGTGTTGTTTTGGCATGATGTGTGGTGTGTAAAACTACCATTGAAGATCATTTTTCCACAATTGTTCACTATTGCCTATGGTAAGGATGTGTGGGTAGAGAAGAATATGCAATTTCAAATTGGTATCATTCATTGGAATGTTTTGTTTATTTGCCTTGTGTATGATTGGGAAGTGGATGTGACCTCGCGATTCTTTGAGTTGTATTCCCAAAAAGTTAGGTATGGAGGTGATGATACAATTTGCTGGGTTCCATCGAAAAGGAAGACATTTGTATTGAGGTCTTACTACCAGGTATTGTCTACTTTGGTACGGTCCACTTGTCCTTGGAAGAGTATTTGAAAAGTTAAGGCTCCCCCAAGAGTAGCTTTCTTTGTGTGGACGGCAGCTTTAGGAAAAATCTTAACCTTGGACAATTTTCGTAAGAGAAATATTATAGTGCTGGAGTGGTGCTGTATGTGTAAGCATTGTGGAGAGTCAATCGACCATTTATTTCCTGCATTGTGAGGTTGCAACAGAGATATAAAGTGCGTTTCTTCAGCCTTTTGGTGTTGATTGGGTTATGCCTCGCAAGGTGATTGAGTGTTTGGGAAGTTGGAGGGGGGACAATTGGGTAACCGTCTTGCATTGCACATATGGAGGATGGTTCCATTGTGTGCGATGTTGTGTCTTTGGCAAGAGCGGAAGACTCGAAGTTTTGATGACTGTGAGAATGGCTACTCGATTTGAAGAAGTTGGTGCTACAAACTCTGTATTCATGGAGAGTGGCGTGGCATACTTCGCTTGTTTCTACTTTTTTGTGAATTTCTAAATTTATGTTCTTTCTCTATGGATTATGGGTTCTCTTGTATACTTCCAGTGTACATGGGTTGCACCCCTCTGCGTGTTCTTTGAATATACATTATTTATCAAAAATGTCAAGATTGGATCTCTTCAAATTGTATTAAGTCATAAAACAATAAATGACTGTGGAGTTGCAGGTTTCTTCTCAAACACTTAGTAGTTGCTATACTTGGTATTTTGCCACTGGGTAAATTTGTTTCATCACTAGCTAGTCAAAGGCGGAGCCAAGCATTTTTTTTTTTTTAAAAAAAAATCTAAAGGGAACTAGATATGCAACTCTAAAATAAAATCTTAAAAAGTGTACTTTTAATAGTTTACTTATGATGTATTACTTATATAAAAAAAAAGGGATAGATGCAAAATTAGTCCCTGTGGTTAGCCTAATTTACAAATCACTCCATGTGGTTTAAAAAATAATTTATAGGTCCCTAGGGTATGCCAAAATAACATTCTACTTCTTGAGCTCATTTTTCGTTAAATGACTTAATGGAAACTATTACATTGCCACATCACACCCAATAAAAATAAGACACGTGTTATTTTTTTATTTATACTTTAAAAAATGACAAATAAGCTTTTACACGTTATTTTGAGGCTCCAACACACACTCCACGTCAAATTAAATAAACCTAATCCCTCTATATCCCCTGTGCCGCCGTTGTCTTCATCTTCCCCAACGATTCTTGCCGTTGTCTTTATCTGCGCCTGAGATTTGGGCATCTGCGTTTTTTGGCAATGCTTTCTATGGAAACAATCTCTCCCTCTCTCCCTCTCTGTGTTTCTGTTTTTTTTGTTTTTGTTTTTGTTCTATGGCAAGTGCTTTTTGGTTTGTGTTAAATAGATGTTGGAAGATGGTAGCTTTAAAAAGCAAATCGTAGGTTCATCTTTTAAAAAGTGATCTCTTTTTTGAGATATGCAATTGTTTTTTTCTTTTGCGGGGCTTGTTTTGTCCTTTAGTGTACATGTGTAAGATGGTGCTTGAGCTTGTAGGAATATTCATGTGTGGATGTAAGTCTTAACGGAAAACGTAGATGAAGACGACGGCAGGAATCGTTGGGGAAGATGAAGACGACGGCGACACAAGGGACATAGAGGGATTAGGTTTATTTAATTTGATGTGGAGTGTGTGTTGGAGCCTCAAAATGACGTGGAAAAGTTTAATTGTCATTTTTTAAAAGTATAAATAAAAAAGAACATGTGTCTTATTTTTATTGGGTGTGATGTGGCAATGTAACGGTTTCCGTTAAGTCATTTAATGAAAAATGAGCTTAGGGAGTAAAATATTATTTTGGCCTACCCTAGGGACCTATAAATTATTTTTTAAACCACATGAAGTGATTTGTAAATTAAGCCAACCACAGAGACCAATTTTGCGCCCCTCATGATTAAATCTTCAAGTTATTAGACAAAAACATACTTTTCTAGCACTGGAGGAGGATATCAAGTCTTCATTCTTCAAAACTTTGTATCTTTGGACTGTTTCTTATGTTTTTCTTTTGATGATTAGTTATAGTGATTTCCTTGTTCTTTTTTCTCCTTCTAGTTTGTAGCCTCCTCTTGTATGATTTCTATATACTTAGGTATGTCTTATGCTTCTAATAATGTCTCGATTAAAACGTAAGGCACTCCTAAGTATACAAGAAGTGTTCAAGAAAAAACACCTAGTTAGAAGAAGAAAAAAGAAAAGAAAATCATGAATACTTATGACTAAAGAAGATATATAAGCAGCTGTCCACAAATAAGGAGTGTTGAAGAAAA
The DNA here is from genome assembly GCF_901000735.1 of Corylus avellana. Taxonomy (NCBI): domain Eukaryota; kingdom Viridiplantae; phylum Streptophyta; class Magnoliopsida; order Fagales; family Betulaceae; genus Corylus; species Corylus avellana. Next base: position 12,229,877 of record NC_081549.1, read on the forward strand.
AAGACTTAGGCTTTTCCATTGTCCTCTTGCGTTCTTCAAAACTCCTATAATTTATTTTCCTCCAAATACACCATAAAAGACAAGAAGCTACCATTTTACTTATCAAAAAAAAAAGACAAGAAGCTACCATTTTTCACGAAGGAGCACTTCAAGTGTTACCAGTAGTCCACCAACATGCATACAAATCAAAAACTCGTCTAGGCATAACCTAAGAAAGCCCAAAGTGATTGAAGAAAGCATCCATAAGGCACACACCGCCTCACAATGGAGAAGAAGATCTACGGATTTTCCATTTCTTTTGTACATGCAACACCTATTGATTACTATGACGTGCCGCTTGATTATCCATGGTAAAGATCTTTTCTAGGGCCGCCAACCAAGAAAAAGAAGTCGTCCTTTTTTTATGAATAATAATAATATTATTGCAAGAAAAAGGCAAAGCCCTGGACACGAAAAATAACAAGAGAGCTGAATACCCTAAAGAATACTATAATCTGAAAAACAAATCAAATCTACCAGATTCTCTGAGTCAAAATTAAGAACATTTACAATAACCCAATCCAAAAGAGATCTTAGAAAGGACGATTTTTGAAAAAGTACATTGGACTCGCTATCCTCAAAGAGGAGCTGATTCCTTTCTCTCCAAATGCTTCACATTAGAAGAGCCGGAATAACTTTCCAGATTGTCTCTTTGGGGTGACCCCTCCCTTGAAGTAGCTATAGGATGTTACTAGGCATCACCCAAGAAGACCCGAATATGTTAAGAGTTAAGTGTTAGAGATCAGAAGTATACTCGCAGTGGATGAAAAGGTAATTAATAGTTTCATATATATAGAAAGTAACTACGATTTCTGTAATTTATCGTGGATCATGTATTTGAGTTTCTTACTGCCCTTCAATTAATGCATTTATTTCTTTCCCTGTTTGGTGAAATTTTCTATTGCTTTGCTGGTTTTGTTTGAGCATGGCCTGCCAACATCTGGTCCATTTAGATTTTCAATGTTTTATTTATTTATCCATTTTTTGTGTCATACAGTCGTGAATTTACTCATCGTGTGAAGTCCGTCTCCATGGCTAAGTTTACTTCACAAGAGGTTGAAGCACTTCAAAATGGTGGTAACCAGGTACAATGCTGAAAGTTGGGGGGGGGGGGGGGGTTGGTTTGCTTTTTCCTCTTGCTGATGAGACTTTCACTCCTTTCAGCGTGCAAGGGACACATATCTGAAGGATTGGGACCTTCAAAGGCAGCGATTGCCTGACAGCAGGTGCATGATGTGGGATTTATTAATAAGGTTATAGAACATGGAAAATATAAACTTTGTTTTTAAATTATGTTTTCTTTTTGCAGCAAAGTTGATAAAATACGGGAGTTTATAAAGAATGTGTATGTGGAGAGAAGATATGTTGGAGGAAAGACCTCTGACAAGCCTCCAAGAGATGTGCAGGCAATATGTCCTTGAACCAAATTTTACATTGATTATATGTTAAAAGAACTTTTTAGTGTCTTTTGTTTCTGTTTCTGAAACTTTTTTTCCTTTCTGGAAACATAGAATGAAATGGGAGTTGTAACTCATTTGGAAGTTTCTTTTTGAAAAGTATTTCCTGAAACAACTAGTTTTCAGATTTTCAAAATAGATATTTTCCTTGGTCTTCCCCCCCACCCCAAGTTGTGGCCTGGCTTTCTCTTTTCGCTGTTTCTGTTGAAGATAAATGAAACAGCAGAGAAAACATGATCTTGTATTTTTTTTTACTCATTTCTAGAGCTTTTTGGTAGTTTTGGAAATAGATTACCAGAAACAGAATCAAGCAGGTCCTAATCATATATACCTTTGTCCTTATCTTTTATCATAAATTATCTCACTTCAGAGTATACAATCTTAGCATATGGTATTTGTTATTGAATTTCACAGAACCTTAGCATCTCTGAAGTCGAGGCGAGACGTGCCAGTTCGTATCATTCTTATTCTCAGAGTCCACCTTATGATTATCAATATGAAGACCGACGGTATGGAAAACAAGCTGCTGCCCTGTCCAGGAAGCCTGGTTCAGATCGAGGTCGCTATGAGGGGAAGATGTCTAGTTTAGTCTACAGTCCTGGTCGCTTAAGTGAAAAAATGTATGAGGACAGGTTTGCAAATGAAGGCTCCATTTCCAGAGTTTCGGACTACTCTGTGTCTAGTGCAGGTGATCCATTCAGATCTAATGCTGGGTCTCCTAATTTTCATAAGGATGTTGGATTTAGCAGCCCCCCTATTCAGCCTTCGAGGGGTAGTTTAAGTGAAGACTCTTGGTTTCAAGCAATAAATGCATCTTCTGAGGCACATGCCAAGAGAGATGGAGATGGAATTCCACGTCCGCAGGTTATGTTTCTTGTATACTTGCTTTTGTGGTTGACAAAAGAAAAAATGTGGCTTTTTTGAGTGATTTATTTAACAGTGGAAGTGGGTATCTCTTTTGAAAGAAGCATCAAATATTAGTGGAGCCTTGTCTTAGGGGTGCAAAATGTTTTTGGTGTGTCTTTGATACCTGTTCAGCGTAGAATGGCTGTCTGCCGCATAATATATTGACTTCTATATCTTATCCTGCATAATAGAGCATCAAAGCTAATAACATCATGAAGCATTCCAATTAGAGTTACGAAAGATGCATATATGCGTGCATGTGTGCAGGTATATATGTACTTAATGCTCATACATATCTATGTACATTGTGCATATGCTACCTTCCTTTGCTGTGCATACATACATGGATACATTGCCTACCTAACTGCTGTGTGCTCTACTGTTATGCTCTTTATCAAAAAAATTTCTGTTTATTTCATCTCCTTTTACAAACTTTATGTTCTTGTGTCTATGATGTCATGTGGCTGTTTTTAGGTTTGCTAGGGTATAGTCAAAGTAAACCTCAACGAACCTTCTAATGAATGGGTGAAAGATTTGGTTTATCACTTGCGCGAAAGTGCTATGGGCATCACCAACTATTCATACAACCCGTCATGAGTCTTAAACGCCGTTTTTCACTCATCACCAGGATGGATACGGATTTGATGATACCCACTCCTCAAATCCAACTTTATAAACATAGTAGCACCACACAAATGATCCAACAAGTCATCCAGTCGAGGAATAGGAAATATGTATCTGGCTCTAATCTTGTTAGAAGAGTTTGTTAGGGTTAAAAGAATATGTTGGTGAAATGGATTTGTTACAGGGGTATTTTGGTCATTGTATTGATGTTCTGGGAATCTTGTGCATATCTTTGCCTATCTAGACAGAAGCGATGATGTTCCTCCTGAATTCATTAGATAGATCAAACATGGCAAATATTTTATGTATCTTGGGTTAGATGGGAAAAGTCTGCTCCTGTCTATGATTGGGAATATTTGTGAAGTTTCTCTGCATGTAGTTTGAGCAAGGTAAAGTTTGAATTTTTGGAAAATCTAAAAGATAATCTTCTTGCTTTTTTAATGATTGAATTCTTGTGGTGAATTGTTTAGTTTAGTTATGGTGTCAGTAACATGGTGGGTACATTGTTATTATTGCTTGAGGACTATGTTGGTGTGCGTGTTAATTCTTTGGTTTTGTGTGTCTACATAACCATTCCTTTGTGCCTTTGGTCTTGTTTCTATCATAAGTGGAGCCTTTTCAATCACCTTACTTTAATTTGTTCCTTTGTTTAGAGAACTGCATCTTTGGGTAGCTTTGGATCCATGGACAGCAATTCCCTGTCTTACAAGTCATATAACGCTGGTGGTTTAACAGATGTTGTCTCAGAAACATTAAAGGATAAAGCATCTCCAATTACGCGATCATCTGTTTCTGAAAGTTCTGGTAATTTGGATCTTTTCGCACCACCCATTTCAGAACCAGAGTCTTCTGCAGTTTCATCCTTCGATTTATTTAGAATACCGGCAGCATCATCAGCTCCATCTCTGGATTTGTTTCAACCATCTGTTATATCTCCGGCTTCATCTGTGAATCTATATCAACCACCACAAACTTCCACATCGTCATCCTTGGACTTCTTTGCTCTGCAGCAGCCAGCGACAACCTTGGATAAAGAACCAGCTCACTTATCTGTCCCTGAAAATGAAGGATGGGCGACATTTGATACACCTCAGGCCACTCCTGCATCTATTCCACATGCTGAAAATCCTACCCCTGAAAGAGTACCTAGTAGTGATGTAGGTTCATTGGAAAAGTTGGACTTGTTTTCATCCTTAAATACAAACATGCATTGGCCCTCATTTCAATCTGATAGTTTTCTTGGGTCTTCTTCAACAATGTCTAATCCATGGCATGATGTGCACAATGTTCAACCTTGCACTACAGCAACAAGTGCTCAGGTAAGCTTTCTAATGATCTATAATATTCCCTCTAAAGTGTTTTTCTAGTGTGTGAAGGATAATGATCAGAAATGCTTGGTGTATGTTTGGTTTTAGAAAATTATGGTGCTAGTCTCCATTGGGATTGTAAGCTGGATGTTTTTCTAATTTCAAGATGGCATGCAGTAAATTGAAGGGATTTGGTCAGGTTGTATCTTTTGTCTCTGAACAGGCATGGAATGCATTTGAAGATCCCACGGGGAACCTTCCTTTGGAAGGAAATAAGCAAGGTAGTGAACTACAGCTAGAAACTCACAATCCTTCATCAACTGCTGATCAGTACTTGGGCTTAAGAGATTTAGAGGTTTGTACATTTACCTCAAATATCTTTCTAAGTGTTTATTTTCTTCTATTCAGTCTCAAACATTTTGATTTGCAGAACTCCATTAAAGAGGGGATTCAAAGAGCTGCCTCTGATGACGGGTCCCTGGCTCCAAGCTTGCCATCACATGGTGGCATGGGGCCATCATATACTCCAATGCTTCCTCTGATGGTTTGTACTCTTCAGTTGCTTTAGCTTTTTGTATATGATCTTAAGCTGGTGGAAGTAATTTTGTACATCACCTGTAGTAATTTATGGCTTTTCACAGGGAGAGACGAAATCACATGCAATGGACCATAAATCTACAAACCCATTTGATCTCCTGAATGATTCTGATTTTGAACAGAGCAATATGGTATGCTATAATATTCATTTCGTTGGTAAAATGTTTATACTGAATTTCATTAGAAGTATGAGTGCGCCCTGTTCCTCTCCCATGTGCTTGTTTGACCATTTCAAGGTCAAAGGTGCTAGGGCTGGTGGAGAGCTCTTTCAGGGGAAGGACATTGCGGGCACGCACAGGGGCAGGGGTGTTTGTTCATCATTGTCTCTTTTTCAACTTGCCTACTTGAATTGGCTTTTTTACGCTCTCTCTCTAGAATGTCTCTCTCTCTCTCTCTAGACTCGGATGAATTTCAAAATTTGAATTTTTGAAAGTTTTTTCTGCGATCGGTGGCGCGGCTGGTGCTGCGCGTTAGGGTTCGGCGTATGGAACGCAGTTTCTCTTTTGAAGCCAAAACCGTCTGCCTTTCGGCAAAGGTTGGGTGTCCTAACCTTCGTCTGGAGGAGAGGAGAAAAGGTTTCGTGGGGTATATTTACGCGAGCATTCGGTGTTCGTCGTGGTTGGTGGAAACGGTGGAAGCGGCGATTCAGGTTCAGGTGAAGGAAGAAATTGCCAAATCTTACCGTGAGGGTGATAAGGCCACGATGGTCCACGGGGGAGGTAATAAGGCCGGAAGGTTCTTGGAGGTATCGGTGTTGGCTGAGGGTGGTCGTAAGGGAGTCATTTGGCTTCCGGAGGGACGTTTTGGGAGGGGTTGGCGGCGTTTCGCGGGAGAGCTTCGGCAACTGATGGCGGCACAGATCAAGTCGGATGGTACGGCGGAGTCGGGGGTTCCATCTTCGGCGGGGTTTCTAATGGATGGTCCTTCTTTGGGGGTCGATTCCGGGAGGTCTTTCGTGGATGTCCTTCGATCTTCTCCGGGCGTCGAGGCGAGAGCAGTTGAGTATTCGAGGTCTCTCGATTTGCTTCCGGGGTCGTCTTGGTGGGATTCGGAGTATGACGGTTTGGGGTTGCGGTCTGCCGTGGATTGCTCTGCGTTGGAGAGCTTGTCTTCTCCTCTGGCGGAGGCGGCTGGTTCAGTGAGTTTGAGGAAGAAGAAGAAGGGCAAGATCGGTATTAGTGGATTGATGAGGCTTCTAGGGCAAATCCAACGTAAGTTGGACTGGGTCTGTGCAGGGGTTGTCTCGAAGCCCAATCGCAGGAGTAAAAGGGCTCGTTTTTTGGGCCTATCAACTTCTGCTTTGGGTTGTGATTCCGGGTCGGTCTTTGAAGTGGGTTTGGGTCAAAATTTGGATCCGGTTCAGCACTTGGATCCGGATTTCTCAGATCCAGTCCATAACTCTTTCTCATTACCTTTGGAGTCTGTATCGGCTGGGATTCCTCTAGCCTCTGAAGAGTGTTTGGAGCCGTTTGCTAGGTCTTCTTTGAGTTTGCAGGTTACCGGTTTGGATTCCGGCGATGGGTCTTCCCCGGCAGTGTTCTCTCTCTCTCCGGTGCGAGTTTTGGGCGAGATTGTTGGGTCTGCCGGTGACGGGTCCTCTCAGGGGGCTACTTTTTCCCCTTCTGCGGAGGCTGTACCGGCGAGCACGTTGCGCAGGGACTGGGAGGGCTCTCTTTCTTCGATGCCTGAAATCTGCCGGGGTGCGTCTGTGTCTTCGGAGATTTCTGATTCGGCTCGTCTTTCTATTCTCAAGGAGGCCTTCGCTGTTCCTTGGGAGGTGGACTCTCCGGCGAGCTCTTGCAGGGATAGGGAGGTTCCTTTTTCGGGGGAGGAGGAGCTGGTTGTTCATCCTTCTTCTCCGGAGAAAGGTTTGTTTCGTCGTGGGTTCTTGAGTCCGAGAGCTGTCTCTCCCGCTCCGGTGGTGTTGAAGGATTCTTTGTCTTCTAAGGGAAAGGACCCTGTTCTGGTTCCCTCTGCGCCGGTGGAGGTTCAAGCTGGCTGTTTTCTTTCCCCTGCTACTACCTCATTGTTCTCGTCGCAGGGATGCACTTCACTCTCGACTACTTCCCTTCTCGATGGGGCGGCTGAGATGGGGAGGAGTCTTAGCCGTCCTTTTCCTCGCATGACAGAGAATGGTACTCCCATTTACTCCTCTAAATCCTCGTCCCAACTGTTTTATACCCGGAGGGTGAAGGAAAAAGTCGCAAAGCAGCTGCATAAGAACAAGGATCTGCTTGCTGAGGTTGAAGTTTCTGCCCCTAAGGTTGAAGTTTCTGCTTCTAAGGTTAAGGGGTTGAGGGAGCACAATAATCTGGATTGCTCCATCTCTCCGGTAAAGGGCCGGCGTCGGCGGGGTTTTTTGGGATCGAAAAATGCTTTTTCTTTTCCCCCTGAGGTGCACTAGGGTTCCACCTGAGATGCACTAGGGCTTTTCTTGGGGTTTGGTTGGGTCTCTTGTATTCCCCTTTGGATGGGTGTTTGGTTTGATTGGGTTTTTCTGGGTTTTTGATTGGTTTGTTTGGGTTTTTTCTGGGTTTTTCTGGGTGTTTTGATTGGGTTCCTTTGTATACTTTATTGTGTACTTAGAGGCGCTTTGCGCTTTTTTTGATATATACTACATTACTTATCAAAAAAAAAAAAAAT
>NC_081549.1:12237549-12254339 GCF_901000735.1 Corylus avellana
TGGCGTGCGTGTTAATTCTTTGGTTTTGTGTGTCTACATAACCATTCCTCTGTGCCTTTGGTCTTGTTTCTATCATAAGTGGAGCCTTTTCAATCACCTTACTTTAATTTGTTCCTTTGTTTAGAGAACTGCATCTTTGGGTAGCTTTGGATCCATGGACAGCAATTCCCTGTCTTACAAGTCATATAACGCTGGTGGTTTAACAGATGTTGTCTCAGAAACATTAAAGGATAAAGCATCTCCAATTACGCGATCATCTGTTTCTGAAAGTTCTGGTAATTTGGATCTTTTCGCACCACCCATTTCAGAACCAGAGTCTTCTGCAGTTTCATCCTTCGATTTATTTAGAATACCGGCAGCATCATCAGCTCCATCTCTGGATTTGTTTCAACCATCTGTTATATCTCCGGCTTCATCTGTGAATCTATATCAACCACCACAAACTTCCACATCGTCATCCTTGGACTTCTTTGCTCTGCAGCAGCCAGCGACAACCTTGGATAAAGAACCAGCTCACTTATCTGTCCCTGAAAATGAAGGATGGGCGACATTTGATACACCTCAGGCCACTCCTGCATCTATTCCACATGCTGAAAATCCTACCCCTGAAAGAGTACCTAGTAGTGATGTAGGTTCATTGGAAAAGTTGGACTTGTTTTCATCCTTAAATACAAACATGCATTGGCCCTCATTTCAATCTGATAGTTTTCTTGGGTCTTCTTCAACAATGTCTAATCCATGGCATGATGTGCACAATGTTCAACCTTGCACTACAGCAACAAGTGCTCAGGTAAGCTTTCTAATGATCTATAATATTCCCTCTAAAGTGTTTTTCTAGTGTGTGAAGGATAATGATCAGAAATGCTTGGTGTATGTTTGGTTTTAGAAAATTATGGTGCTAGTCTCCATTGGGATTGTAAGCTGGATGTTTTTCTAATTTCAAGATGGCATGCAGTAAATTGAAGGGATTTGGTCAGGTTGTATCTTTTGTCTCTGAACAGGCATGGAATGCATTTGAAGATCCCACGGGGAACCTTCCTTTGGAAGGAAATAAGCAAGGTAGTGAACTACAGCTAGAAACTCACAATCCTTCATCAACTGCTGATCAGTACTTGGGCTTAAGAGATTTAGAGGTTTGTACATTTACCTCAAATATCTTTCTAAGTGTTTATTTTCTTCTATTCAGTCTCAAACATTTTGATTTGCAGAACTCCATTAAAGAGGGGATTCAAAGAGCTGCCTCTGATGACGGGTCCCTGGCTCCAAGCTTGCCATCACATGGTGGCATGGGGCCATCATATACTCCAATGCTTCCTCTGATGGTTTGTACTCTTCAGTTGCTTTAGCTTTTTGTATATGATCTTAAGCTGGTGGAAGTAATTTTGTACATCACCTGTAGTAATTTATGGCTTTTCACAGGGAGAGACGAAATCACATGCAATGGACCATAAATCTACAAACCCATTTGATCTCCTGAATGATTCTGATTTTGAACAGAGCAATATGGTATGCTATAATATTCATTTCGTTGGTAAAATGTTTATACTGAATTTCATTAGAAGTATGAGTGCGCCCTGTTCCTCTCCCATGTGCTTGTTTGACCATTTCAAGGTCAAAGGTGCTAGGGCTGGTGGAGAGCTCTTTCAGGGGAAGGACATTGCGGGCACGCACAGGGGCAGGGGTGTTTGTTCATCATTGTCTCTTTTTCAACTTGCCTACTTGAATTGGCTTTTTTACGCTCTCTCTCTAGAATGTCTCTCTCTCTCTCTCTAGACTCGGATGAATTTCAAAATTTGAATTTTTGAAAGTTTTTTCTGCGATCGGTGGCGCGGCTGGTGCTGCGCGTTAGGGTTCGGCGTATGGAACGCAGATTCTCTTTTGAAGCCAAAACCTTCTGCCTTTCGGCAAAGGTTGGGTGTCCTAACCTTCGTCTGGAGGAGAGGAGAAAAGGTTTCGTGGGGTATATTTACGCGAGCATTCGGTGTTCGTCGTGGTTGGTGGAAACGGTGGAAGCGGTGATTCAGGTTCAGGTGAAGGAAGAAATTGCCAAATCTTACCGTGAGGGTGATAAGGCCACGATGGTCCACGGGGGAGGTAATAAGGCCGGAAGGTTCTTGGAGGTATCGGTGTTGGCTGAGGGTGGTCGTAAGGGAGTCATTTGGCTTCCGGAGGGACGTTTTGGGAGGGGCTGGCGGCGTTTCGCGGGAGAGCTTCGGCAACTGATGGCGGCACAGATCAAGTCGGATGGTACGGCGGAGTCGGGGGTTCCATCTTCGGCGGGGTTTCTAATGGATGGTCCTTCTTTGGGGGTCGATTCCGGGAGGTCTTTCGTGGATGTCCTTCGATCTTCTCCGGGCGTCGAGGCGAGAGCAGTTGAGTATCCGAGGTCTCTCGATTTGCTTCCGGGGTCGTCTTGGTGGGATTCGGAGTATGACGGTTTGGGGTTGCGGTCTGCCGTGGATTGCTCTGCGTTGGAGAGCTTGTCTTCTCCTCTGGCGGAGGCGGCTGGTTCAGTGAGTTTGAGGAAGAAGAAGAAGGGCAAGATCGGTATTAGTGGATTGATGAGGCTTCTAGGGCAAATCCAACGTAAGTTGGACTGGGTCTGTGCAGGGGTTGTCTCGAAGCCCAATCGCAGGAGTAAAAGGGCTCGTTTTTTGGGCCTATCAACTTCTGCTTTGGGTTGTGATTCCGGGTCGGTCTTTGAAGTGGGTTTGGGTCAAAATTTGGATCCGGTTCAGCACTTGGATCCGGATTTCTCAGATCCAGTCCATAACTCTTTCTCATTACCTTTGGAGTCTGTATCGGCTGGGATTCCTCTAGCCTCTGAAGAGTGTTTGGAGCCGTTTGCTAGGTCTTCTTTGAGTTTGCAGGTTACCGGTTTGGATTCCGGCGATGGGTCTTCCCCGGCAGTGTTCTCTCTCTCTCCGGTGCGAGTTTTGGGCGAGATTGTTGGGTCTGCCGGTGACGGGTCCTCTCAGGGGGCTACTTTTTCCCCTTCTGCGGAGGCTGTACCGGCGAGCACGTTGCGCAGGGACTGGGAGGGCTCTCTTTCTTCGATGCCTGAAATCTGCCGGGGTGCGTCTGTGTCTTCGGAGATTTCTGATTCGGCTCGTCTTTCTATTCTCAAGGAGGCCTTCGCTGTTCCTTGGGAGGTGGACTCTCCGGCGAGCTCTTGCAGGGATAGGGAGGTTCCTTTTTCGGGGGAGGAGGAGCTGGTTGTTCATCCTTCTTCTCCGGAGAAAGGTTTGTTTCGTCGTGGGTTCTTGAGTCCGAGAGCTGTCTCTCCCGCTCCGGTGGTGTTGAAGGATTCTTTGTCTTCTAAGGGAAAGGACCCTGTTCTGGTTCCCTCTGCGCCGGTGGAGGTTCAAGCTGGCTGTTTTCTTTCCCCTGCTACTACCTCATTGTTCTCGTCGCAGGGATGCACTTCACTCTCGACTACTTCCCTTCTCGATGGGGCGGCTGAGATGGGGAGGAGTCTTAGCCGTCCTTTTCCTCGCATGACAGAGAATGGTACTCCCATTTACTCCTCTAAATCCTCGTCCCAACTGTTTTATACCCGGAGGGTGAAGGAAAAAGTCGCAAAGCAGCTGCATAAGAACAAGGATCTGCTTGCTGAGGTTGAAGTTTCTGCCCCTAAGGTTGAAGTTTCTGCTTCTAAGGTTAAGGGGTTGAGGGAGCACAATAATCTGGATTGCTCCATCTCTCCGGTGAAGGGCCGGCGTCGGCGGGGTTTTTTGGGATCGAAAAATGCTTTTTCTTTTCCCCCTGAGGTGCACTAGGGTTCCACCTGAGATGCACTAGGGCTTTTCTTGGGGTTTGGTTGGGTCTCTTGTATTCCCCTTTGGATGGGTGTTTGGTTTGATTGGGTTTTTCTGGGTTTTTGATTGGTTTGTTTGGGTTTTTTCTGGGTTTTTCTGGGTGTTTTGATTGGGTTCCTTTGTATACTTTATTGTGTACTTAGAGGCGCTTTGCGCTTTTTTTGATATATACTACATTACTTATCAAAAAAAAAAAAAATTGTATATATTGGAAACCAACTAATGCATGACATCCCGAGTTTCCTTTTTGTGTGATTTAGGAATATTAATGATTTGATAGATGTACAGAGTTCCCAAAATAGTTTATTGTACTTTTAATAATCTAGATTTCATGTATAGTTATGATGACCCGTACATAGTGAATTCTTTAGAGAATAATTCTCTTCCAAGATGGATTCTGATAAGCAAAATTTTGAGCAAGTGCTTACATAATCTTCTTCTGACTGAAGAAATGGTTCCTTGAAATAATGAATCATTATTGATATCAGCACCTAAGATCACCATAGTTTTGCAAGTTCCATACGCATGGAGTTGGCGGTGTTTTGGGAGCTGCATACACATAGAGTTAATGTATTTCATAATTAATCAATTGAGCAGCAGCTTGCAGAACATGGTGATAGTCACAAGGAATTACCAAATAACTTAGTAGAATTGATGTGATAAACTGATAATAGTAGACTGGGGCTTGCTAGCTAGTGTTGTTCTTGAAATTCAATTGTGTTTCTTCTAGAGCCTATATGGGTTTTTTTATTTATTTTTTTAATTTTTAATTTTTAATTTTTTATAATTGTGGAAATAAAAATATAGGACAAAATCATGAATGTGGCCTTCCTTTAAATGTAGTTAAGGATTACTAAATAATCCACAGAAGTGGTATTTTAATGATATTCATCATTCATTCAAATACTAACTGAGATATCCAAACACTCGAGGTTTGCGTCGAAGCTAACTGAGATATCCAACTATATTGTTGAGCTTGTGTAATTCCCTCTTGCCCCCACCTTTTGCTTTTTATCAAGTGCACTGCTAAAATCGTGCAGAATTCTATTAGATTCTTGAGCTCTTCTTAGATTTCCTACATTCTATGAAGACTATGATGCCAGTCCTATTTTTCACTTTGGAAAGGGATGTCCCAAAATGGATGTTTCATTTGAAAATTCAAATGTAAAAAAACTTCTTAGTTTCTTTAATTATCCCTTTGGAAGGAAAATTTTGAAATATTCTGCAAACAAGATTGTGAATAAATTTATGCTTTCTTCCTTCAGTGGCTTTTGAGTGACCTCTTGGTTAGGTCAAGGATATTGCAAACAATGGATGCAACTTGCAAGGGTGAGAGTTTCGGAGACAGATATGCAGAATTATCACATTCCCATTCAAAGCACTAGCCATATGGGGATGACTTTGGGGATAATCCTAATGATTTGAATTTCGGTTTTTTTTTTTTTTTTTTTTAAAATAATAATAAAATTCTTGTTACTTAGTGAAAAAAAAAACTCTCTTCTCTCCCTCTATCTCTCTCTCTCGACGGCGCGTATAGGCACGTCCTGACGTTCCTTAGTCGTTTGTTGGCTTCTCCAACAATGTCGTTAGTCTAGTTTTCTCTTTCTAATATTTTGTTATGGGTTTCTTTAGTAGGTTCCATGTGGAAGCTAAGTGTTTCGAGTTCACATTGGGAGGGAGCAAATACTGACTATCATCTTGCCCATGGCCCTTTGGGTGGCACCTTCGAACACCCAATCAAAGCCACTCTCTCACTCCCCCCACTTTCAGATATTGTTGGTGCGATGGCCTCTCTGAGTCCCGGCCCTCCCGATGTGGGTGTTTGTGGCGACTTTTCCAACTCTAGAGGGATGCCTCGATTATTCCGGTAGGTTGGTTCTAGTGATGGCACTAAAGTCGACATTGAGCCCCCGAGAAATGGTGGTTTGGTTGCCAAAACACTATCCAGTGTTAGTGTTGATAAGTTGATAAGGGGGAAGGAGTTGTATCCTTTGATGTGGGCTGTGTGGAAGGGTTCAGTATTCTTCAAAATGTGACCCTGTCTTGTCTGGATATGGATTGCATAATGGGGAAGAGCTCATTTTTGGTAAGCCGTTGTGCTCTTGCCCCTGTTGTGAGTGAGAAATTATTGTGTGAGGTTTTGAAGCAGAGCTCATGGCCTTGCTTACAGCAATTGAATCGATGCGTTACTGAATCGATTCGGCCTCGAGTTCCAAACTAGGTAGTAGAGAATTGAGAAGATTGTCTTGTTTTATAAGTTTTGATTTGAATGGTGGTAGTTCTAGCCGAGGCGTGGGCTATTTTGGTTCATTATGAAACTGAATTGCTATCTTCGAATGTGAGAGGGTTAAATGAGGGGGATAAGCGCCTAAGAGTTAGGAATTTGCTACGAGAGTAGAAGACAGATGTTATTTGTCTTCATGTAACTAAAGTTGGATCATATATCTAGTAGCATTGTGCTTGGTTTGTAGGCATGCCAATATGCGGTTGGTGTTTAGATTCTAAAGGAGCCTCTGGTGGGATTTTGCTTATGTGGGATAAAAGGGTGGTGGAAAAATCGAAGAGTGTGTTGGAGAGTTAACTGTTGCTTATTCGTTTAAAACAACAACCCAAGTCGTCAAGCCTTTGTTCTTGCATACTTTAATGCCACATGAGCATGATCCTCAAGCTTTTCATTCTCCTAAAGCGTGATTTTGTTGTATATGGTATGATATGGGCAAGTACATGATAATACATATAGAATGTCTATATTCACCATGAGCACAATATAACTAGTATGTAGAACATTAAGCAGTGACATTTTTCTAGGTTTATTACTTTATTAATTAGATAGTCAAATCATACTGCATTAGAGCTAGTCATGGCATCTATGTTCTGTACCTCACTACACATGATGTCCTTGTTTGACGTTGTGCTTTTACCAGATTTTATATGTATGAAGTTTTTGTTTTGCAATATTTGTGTTCTAGCTATCTTTGTTTTGAAAATGTCCTTGATTCCATTAAAGTGCTAACTTATTCTTCTTTGTTCTTTCTCTTCTCTCGTGGGAAATAAATTAGACAAGGTTGTACATTCATGGATTTGTTGTCTCTAATTTGTGTTGGTGTATTTCATAATCAGTTCTTGGACATGAGCCCCTTGGACGCTGCTCTCCCCAATGCCCAGTTGTCATCCACCTTTCATGGTGTATCTCAACCATGGTTCCCACAAAATACAGTGACTCCTTATATTCCAGCTGTAGGACAAGGTACACTTTATTAACTCTTGGTGGAACTTCATATCATGTTTGACCATTCTTTCTTGCAAAAGTTAATGCTGGAGCTCTATTTATTAATTGCTCCACAGTTTGATGCATCTCATTTGGAGCTCATCTCCAGTATCACTGTCTTAGTAAAGCAAACTCACTAGAGCTTTCCATCAAGAATCTTTTGAGAAAAAAAAAAAAAAAAAAAAACCCCAAGAATTCCTTGTTTGCTATCAAACATTTAAAGAGTAGGGACAAATATGCATTTTTGTTAGAGGATGACGCATATAGTAATATTAGTGAGAGAAATGCTACACTCTCATTCCCACACTTTCAAATGCACTCTCTGACATGGCGGTAAAAGTCATCATTAGATTGGAATCTAATACTGATCCATCCAAAATCTAATGGTGGTTTTCATTGCCACTTTAGGGAGTGTGTACTTGTGAGTGTGAGAGTGGCAATCTGTGTAGCATTTCTCATATCAGCAGCACCTGATTTCTGATATGAGCCAATCCCCACTTCTCATCCTTCTCTTCTAATCCATGTGCTTTCACTTGTTTCTCTCTCGTTTTCTTTTGTGCTCTCTTGTTTTGTCCTAAATGACTGCCTGTCATTAAGATTCTCTCCTCTCCACTTGGTTTGATTCTGTAGGTGGCTTAACGTACATGGCAGGGCAAACACCAAGCTCTCAAATACCGTAAGTTGTTTTATCTTGCTCTCATGATCATTTAGAAGTTGGTTGTGTTGTATTTTGGTCGTATTCATCATCCTGTATAATGAAGTTTATATTGCAGGAATGTCCCGTCGCAGGGGCCGGTTGCTTCCATTGGAGGAAACCCTTTTGCATAGAGGATTAGATTATGGTGGAGAAATCATTATCTTAATTATTTTCAGTGTGTAGAACTTTTTCATTGACTATTAATATCTAGGCATTTTATTTTTATTTTTATTTTTTAATTTTTAAATGTTATATATAATCTAGAATAATCAATTTTCATGGTATTATTCATTTATGTAGGACGCCTGTGAATTAGTTTGGTTAAAACTGCAAGGCCATTAAACTTATTTGTCTTATGTTGAGGCCTCCGTTTGACATTGTAGTTAAATTGGCGGTGTATTATTGAATTTTAGGTTGGGCGTATTGGAGTTTGGTTTGGATAAAGATGTGGAGGTAGGAGTTTCTGACCAATCTACCTCTTCTTCCTCTTGGTTGAGCAGACACAATAAAGACATTTGTCTTCTGATCTAGTTTTTTTTAAATTTTTGAGCTCAAATTATCAGGCAATGTGCAATGTAGCAATCTTTCTAAACTACTAGAAAATTGCAATTATAACCTTCATTCTAAAAATGAATACTGCTGCGCTTAGGGCTGTTTTACCTTGAATTTATTTATAAGGTTATTTTTATTCTTAAAATTTTTAGGGGGGGTATTATTGTCTTTTTGTGCTGAGGAACGGGTATATTACAAATTTTTGGTAATTTATGGGAGACAATGTTTCAATTTGCAAAGTGCCTAATGTTTGTTTGTTTGTTTGTGTCTAATTTGCATACTAAAATTGGAAATCTATGAGGGAGTTCAATTTGTATTTGTAGGTCCAATGCTTGAATGATTGAATCACAATGAAAGACACTTCTTATAAGAATGGCATCAATCAATAATTTCATGCCTCGAACTAGCTTGCTTTTATCCTGTCGTTAGCCCCCACCCCCCAAAAAAAAAAAAAAAAAACTAATCGTTTCAATTCATATCCACAATTTATTAGACTCTCTGATTCTCACATGTGACACCTTTCTTTTCTTTTTTTTTTTTTTTTCTTTTTTTTTTCTAGAAGGTAATGCGGTTTTAAATTACCATTAAATTTGAAATAAATTAATTTTGATAATTTTAAAAGCTATAGTTTAGCACATCAACCTCCTTCAGTCCTTTGTTTAGATTGTTTGGAATTTGGATGTTTTAGTAACGTTTCCAGAAGGCTATTTCCTGATATTTCTTCTTCTTACCTTATTGGTTTGATAAGACGAAAAGGTGCGGAGGATGATGGCCCCATCTCCCTTTGTCTTTTTCTTTAAAAAATTCCCTTCTTTTTAAGCTCATCTTTCTTTCTCTCTCTCTCTCTAGAGCTCTGAAATATGGAAAAGAGAGTCCTTATCTTTGCCCTTGCACTCTCTCTCGCGTTGCTTCAAAATCCAGTGCAATCTTCAACTGATGTTCCCTGTAATTTTCCGGCGATCTTCAACTTTGGTGATTCGAATTCCGACACCGGAGGATTGTCAGCGGCATTTGGACAAGCCTCTTCCCCACATGGAGAGTCCTTCTTCCACGGCCCTGCCGGACGGTATTGCGATGGCCGTCTCGTCATTGATTTCATTGGTACACTTTCTTTTACTCTTTCTAATATCGACTCTTTTAAAACTAATAATCAGTATTAGCATTTGAAATATGATTATTTATTAAATTAATTACTTCAACATGAACCGTATAACATTAATCTCTTATTTTCTTTAATATTATTATTTATTAGCACGGTGAATATTATTAATATATACATATAGATGTAAAATAGTGAAGAAATTAGCACTTTTCATTTAGAATTTGATTTTTGTTTTGGGTACTTCACTTGAGATTTTTGTTAAAAAAGAAAAAAAAGAAAGAAAAGAAATAGAGACTGTTTTCGTCGGGACGTTGACCGACACTCTTCCGCACTCTGCTCTGCTCAACAGAAGAAATATATATATATATATGAGAAAAAAACAGCCACCGTCAGGCCTCACCTTAGATAATGGAAATAAATAGAGTCATCTTGTACGTCACTTTATTATTTTTTTAATTTTACCGAAGATTTTTAAACTTTATTCGATTTGATAAATTTTTTTTAAATTTTAAATTTTTTCAAAACTTTCAATTATAATTAATTTAAATTTTTTTAAAGACAATACTAAAAAAAAAAACCAAAATACTCATATTTTTTTATTTGAAAAAAAAAAAAAAAAAAAGAGCCTGTGGATCGTCAGGCTTGATCCACGTGGGTCTGGCGCTGGGTCTCGGCCAGAGACCCATCGTGGGTCGGCAGACCCACTGCTGGGTCTGGCCGGGACCAAGCCGTGGGTCTTCACGATTCAGGTGCGTCTCCAAAGCCTGGTATTCTCTTATAGGAACCCCTGATTTCTTCTACAAGAATCTCCTCAACGACTCCATTCTCATCACCCAAAATCCCAATCATCCTCACCACCTTGTCAAAGCCACCATTGAAGAATCTGACGCCCAAACTCCAACCCGCACATTGCTCTATTAACGTTTAAAATGCCTTGGGCAATTCTTCATTCAAAGGAGAAGTTTTGAACAGGAAGCAGAGTGTCGATATAGAGCAATGCATTCTTCAAACTTCCCAATTTACATATTTTCCTAATTTTTCGTTAAAAATCACGCACAAACTCGACTCTCTGAGTCGAATCTCGTTGGTAGCGACAAAAAGCTACATTACCTTCCGGCTGACAGTGAGGAGGCACCTTCCGTTCGCGTCCATGAGAACGATTTCGCCCCCGTCACGGGTTCCCCGTACGAGTTGATTCGGAAGACCAAATCGCCCTTGCCAGAGATTTTTTATTTTTATTTGAAATTTTATAAAAAAGTCAGGGGTATAAATGTTATTGTTTCACTTTTAACATTTACAATCTGAGGAAGGAGTTCCAATTGATTGCAATTGAAGTTCAGGTAACTAAATTTAGAGATTTTGAAGTTTATAGAAAATTTATCAAACTAGATGAAAGTTCAAGAATCTTCAGTGAAGTTATCATTTAAAAAAAAAAAAAATTTGATGCGGTGTGATTATTATGATAACATTTGATATATTGAGATTAATTTTTTATTGAAGAGAAGACTGTGTTATATTAACTTTAAAAGGTTTTTAGGATAGTTTAATTGATTAGAGACCATGCCTTATGAAGCGAGATCATTTCATCGAATTTTTTAAGATAGATTAATTAATTGGAGATCATACCTCATGATAGAGAGGTGATTTCATTGAATTTCCCTTCACTTATGTAGACATTAAAAAAAAAAAAGAAAAAAGAGAGATAATGATATGATGAATACAATTACTGTCCTTATATATATATATATATATATATATATATATATATATATATATTCTAAAAAAAGAGGAAGATAAAATAAACTTTTTTTTTAAGTAAATAAATTTTTTTCAAGTTTATTCTCAAATTATATAGTGTAATCCTTTTTTTTTTTTAAAAAAAAAAGATTGACGTGACCCATCTTGTTTGCTGATTACTTGGCTTTCTCGCTATGCTCAATATTTACTTAAAAATAAAAAATGGAGAGATAAAGGGATTAGTTTTGGAAAATTCTTTAAAGTACTCAAATTTTGCAAGTACTAAAAAAGACTTTGAAGAAACATGGCATCTAGGGGTGAAAATGGGGATGCGGATAATAGCAAGAGTATCCGCATTCGCATTTGCAAAATGCAGATAATGATTTTTGATATGTGCATCATGTGATTACTATTCGCATCCGCGCGGTTAATGCAGATATTATCCGCTATCTGCATTTGAGGTAATGAACGTTTTAGACCTTGAAATTGTAATTCACTAATTATTGCTTCTAGTAAATATTAAAAAAAAAAAAAAATTGTTATCGTTTTTTTTTTTTTGAATTGGACATTATTTATAGTTGAACACTATTATTCATATCACACTTTCTAGTCATTTTGTCAATAAATTTTCATCACATACATTATTTTTGGTCATAAAAATGGTCATTTTTATGAAGAAAAATATCATTTTGTATTTTGAAAAAATACCAAATAAAAGAAGACCAAAAATAGATATTATTCATTCACACATTTTTTTATTTTCTATCTAGTTTTTTTATTTATTTTATTTTTTATTTTTTATTTTTTAAAAAAAGGCAAAAGTTGGACTTAAGTTGGGCAAATAAGTTGGGTACCTATCATCACTCTACATTATTTTATATTTATATTTAGCTTCTAGTAAATCTACAGCTAGTAACAAGAAAAAACATTTAAACATAATAATAATAAAGGAAGAACATATAAGGTAATTAATCATAACAAATTAAAGGAGTTTTCTAAAAGTGAAATCCAACAACATTACAAATCTAGCAAATATAAGAAACATAAATTAAAAAATATTAAATATAATATATGTGTATATATATATATATATATATATAAAGGAATGCGGATGTGGATGCATACTCTAAAACTGCTATCTGCATCTGTATTTGTAGATATTAGTTTTTGCTATTTATATCTACATATGTGGATAGCGAATGCGGGGGGTTATTATCTGCACGCATTTTCTCCCCTAATGGCATCTCTTTTTCTTAGAACAATAACTTTGAATTGTTCAATATATTATATCTTTCTTTGAAAATAATATTTTAATAAAGAAAATAATTCTTGAAGTATTTTTGAGAAGATTTTCTTTCAAAAATAACATCCCAATAAGGAAACAATTTATGTAATAATATAATATAATTCAATATTTATACCATAAAATAAATAAAGTATAGTTGTATCCATTTATCTCTCAAATTTGCTAAGAAAGTGCTCTCTAAAACAAAAAGGACTGATTTTAAACCAAATCGTATAAAATGAGTTGTTTGTGATTGCGATTTGAAAATGAAAAAAAAAAAAAACTATTTTCAAACAGTAGGTTAGGATGTGCTTTTTTGAAAAAACATAATTTTAGAAGCTAAATTGTGATTTTAAAGGTCAAATTGCTATTTTGGCAAATGCATAAGTATGTGTTTGAAAATCGCAAACCTAAACCGACGATAAATGCCTTGATGTGGTTATAAAGAAAAATTGCTCATTCATATGAAACCTACAATTTATCCCGCAACTTTGCTTAGAGAGATTATTTTTTGTAAAAATGTTACTTAAATTATCCTTTTTTTATTTTTATTTTTTATTTTTATTTTAATTTTCGTAGTAGCTCTCTTGTCCTTTTCTTTCTTATTAAACGCTTAAACTTTATTAGTTGCTAAATTGTCCAAATATATCCTTTATTAATATCCAAATAATATGTCCCTGTCCAAATTTAAGTAAAATTATCTTCTGTCCAATCAAAGTAAAACCGTCCATTTTTCAAGTAAATATTTAGTTTAAATAGGTCCAAGTCAAGACAAGATTGTCCATGTCCTTCCTCCATGTACAGGCAATATTATCCAACTTAATTTATTAAGGTCCAAGAAATGAGAACCATCAAATCTCAACCTAACAAAAATCATCATCAAATTCATTACCCAAAACAATTAACCAGATAATTTCTATCCTCAAGAAACCCAGAAATTCATCTAGGAAAGTACCCGGCCAATCAAATAAAATAGATGAAAAACAACATATCCTCTTAAACTACTATGTCAATGTCCCACAAACAACTTTTTTTTTTTTTTTTTAATGAAAAAATTGAAAATTTTTGTAAATTTTCCTTTGTTTTTTTTTTTTTTCAAATTTATAAGGATATAAAATATTTTTGTCTTATTTAAAAGAGAATAGGTTATAGTTGTAAATATCAAAGTCATGATCATGATATGATATCATATGTCTATTGGGATATAAATTAAAATGATTTAATTTACTCATTTCTATAAGTTTAAACTTTTAGAACTTATGAAGCAGATGCCACTAGTTCGAATCTACATTTTTTTTATTGTTGGGACATAATAAGTGGTGATTTAATATAGTACTAGAGCAAATGTTTTAATTAATGGTATGAGAAAAGAAGATATATAGAATTATGATTCTTCTATGAATGCAGAAGTAGTGGATTATAAATTATAATGATATATATATAAATATATAAATATGCAGCTGAGAGCTTGGGATTACCGTATTTGAGTGCTTACCTGGATGCCGTTGGATCGAACTTCAGTAACGGGGCAAACTTTGCTACTGCTGGGTCCACCATAAGACCCCAGAACACAACCCTCCATCAAAGTGGGTTTAGTCCTTTCTCTCTCAATGTTCAGTGGTATCAATTCCACGACTTCCATAATAGGTCCCAAATTTTCCGCACCAAAGGTACGTACCTTTAATTAATATAATTACCTACTTAAATATTATTATACGATATTATATTTAATAATATTATTATTTATATTTTGAAGGGATTTTCGGGGAGTTATTGCCCAAGGCCGAATATTTCTCTCGTGCATTATACACGTTTGATATCGGTCAGAACGATTTGACGGCAGGTTACTTCCTCAACATGTCTACCAATGAAGTTGAAGCATATGTTCCTGATACCTTGGATCAGTTTACAGCCGTGGTCAAGGTAATTCTAATTCTAATTAACTTTGTGAATTAATTTAAGATTATATAATATATAGTGTACTACTGTACGTACGTACATCAAATAAATAAATAAATAATTAAACCTACGTACGGTACAATATTAGAATATATACGGTGAAGGAGGGAGATCATTCTGGATACATAATACGGGTCCGGTTGGTTGTTTGCCCTACGTCTTGGGTCGTCTCAAAATCAAACCTGCCCAACTAGACAAGGCTGGTTGTGCAACTCCCTTCAATGACGTGGCTCAGTATTTCAATCGTAAATTAAAACAAGCGGTGATCCAACTTCGCAAGGATCTTCCCTTGGCTGCAATCACCTATGTTGATGTTTACTCCCTCAAGTACTCTCTCTTTACCCAACCAACCAAACACGGTACGTATGTATACGTACGTCGTATTCTTTTTTTTTTTAATTAGTAGATGATCATTAATGGATGAGATTAATTAATTATTAATTTCCAGGATTTGCGGAATCTCTGAGAGCCTGTTGTGGGCATGGTGGCAAGTATAACTTCAACATCCACGTGGGATGCGGGGGAAAGAAAACGGTGCATGGGAAACAACTACTTGTGGGGAAGCCCTGCCAAGATCCGTCTGTTTGGGTTAACTGGGACGGCGTCCACTACACTCAGGCAGCTAACAAGTGGATTTTTGATCAAATTGTTGGTGGTTCCTTTTCCGATCCACCCCTTCCATTGAAATTTGCATGCCACACGCATCATCCACCCCACTGATCGATCATCTACTCTAATATATATATATATATATATATATATATATATATTCCCATCATAAAAATGTTTGTTTTCCATCTTTTACTCATATTGGAGATGGGCAAACCTATCATTGAATACATGGGATCTAAAGATTTCCATTTTGATTTTTGTTCTTCTTAAGTCCAACTAATTAATCAATTCACCCTCCGATTTTATTGAGGCCATGACGAGGGTGAGGGACCGAGAATTCATATTATATTAGTAGAAATTTGAAAGTTTACTGGAGCAAATTAAATGAGAACTCTTTATTTTGAAGAGTCTGCATGAGAGATAAAGTAGCCCATAATAATAATAATAATAATAATTAATATGAGTCATATAAAAGCTTTGCTAGGGATGCTCTAATAATAATCACATGCCTTTTGGTTCCGTACAACTAGAAATTTGAGTGTTGTTTGGAGAAAAAAAGAAAAATAGTGAATTTGAAGGCATTTCATGTATGGCTAAATTATACTTTTCCCATTCAAATTTATACCCTATTTGTATTTACACCATTTAAAAAAACAAAAAAACATTTTACAAGCGGACCGAAACTTTAGGCCGAGAAAAATGGTCAGATGCAGAGTGAAATTGTTTTCCACGAAAATTTACGAGTTTGTGCAGAACTTCGTGACAATCATGTCGGCGGGTGACACAGAGTGATTCGAGTTCGTTTGCCCCCTCGATCTTAATTAACGAAGTACAAATTTTTCTGAAAGTTTGCAAGAGCCCCGATCACGGCCGGAACGCCTCGAATTTCTTCGTCCCTCCCGCCGACATGACCGCCTCGAAGCCCCGAACACGCTCGTAAAGTCTCGGCCAAATCGGACGAGTTTGTAATTTCACAACTCGGATCGAAACCCTTGGCCGAGCAAAATGGTCAGATGAGAATTGAAATTGTTTTCCCCGAAAATTTACGAGTTCCTGCAGAACTTCGTGATAATCATGTCGGCGGGTGGCACGGAATGATTCGAGTTCGTTTGCCCCCCCGATCTTAATTTACGAAGTACAAATTTTTCTGAAAGTTTGCAAGAGCCCCGATCACGGCCGGAACTCCTCAAATTTCTTTGTGCCTCCCGCCGACATGACCGCCTCGAAGCCCCGGACACGCTCGTAAAGTCTCGGCCAAATCGGACGAGTTTCTAATTTCACAACTCGGACCGAAAACCTTGGCCGAGCAAAATGGTCAGATGCGAATTGAAATTGTTTTCTCCGAAAATTTACGAGTTCGTGAAGAACTTCGTGACAATCATGTCGGCGGGTGGCACGGAGTGATTCGAGTTCGTTTGCCCCCCCGATCTTCAATAACGAAGTACAAATATTTTTGAAAGTTTGCAAGAGCCCCGATCACGGCCGGAACGCCTCAAATTTCTTCGTGCCTCCCGCCGACATGACCGCCTCGAAGCCTCGAACACGCTCGTAAAGTGTCGGCCAAATCGGACAAGTTCGTAATTTCACAACTCGGACCTAAACCCTAGGCCGAGAAAAATGCTCAGATGCGGAGTGAAATTGTTTTCCCCGAAAATTTACGAGTTCGTGCAGAACTTCGTGACAATCAAGTCGGCGGGTGGCACGGATTGATTCGAGTTCGTTTGCCCCCCCCGACCTTAATTAACGAAGTACAAATTTTT
>NC_081549.1:12254606-12259878 GCF_901000735.1 Corylus avellana
TGAAATTGTTTTCCCCGAAAATTTACGAGTTCGTGCAGAACTTCGTGACAATCATGTCGGCGGGTGACACGGAGTGATTCGAGTTTGTTTGCCCCCCCGATCCTCAATAACGAAGTACAAATATTTTTGAAAGTTTGCAAGTGCCCCGATCACAGCCGGAACGCCACGAATTTCTTCTTGCCTCCCGCCGACATGACCGCCTCGATGCCCCGAATACGGTCGTAAAGTTTCGGCCAAATCGGACGAGTTTGTAATTTCACAACTCGGACCGAAAGCCTAGGCTGAGAAAAATGGCCAGATGCGAAGTGAAATTGTTTTCCCCGAAAATTTACGAGTTCGTGCAGAACTTCGTGACAATCAAGTCGGCGGGTGGCACGGATTGATTCGAGTTCGTTTGCCCCCCCGATCTTAATTAACGAAGTACAAATTTTTCTGAAAGTTTGCAAGAGCCCCGATTACGGCCGGAACGCCTCGAATTTCTTCGTGCCTCCCGCCGACATGACCGCCTCGAAGCCCGAACACGCTCGTAAAGTGTCGGCCAAATCGGACAAGTTCGTAATTTCACAACTCAGACCTAAACCCTAGGCCGAGAAAAATGGTCAGATGCAGAGTGAAATTGTTTTCCCCGAAAATTTACGAGTTCGTGCAGAACTTTGTGACAATCATGTCGGCGGCTGGCACAGAGTGATTCGAGTTCGTTTGCCCCCCCGATCTTCAATAACGAAGTACAGATATTTTTGAAAGTTTGCAAGAGCCCCGATCACGGCTGGAACGCCTCGAATTTCTTTGTGCCTCCAGCCGACATGACAGCCTCGAAGCCCCGGACACGCTCATAAAGGTTCAGCCAAATCATACGAGTTTGTAATTTCACAACTCAGACCGAAACCCTAGGCCGAGCAAAATGGTCAGATGCGAAGTGAAATTGTTTTCCCTGAAAATTTACGAGTTCGTGGAGAACTTCGTGACAATCATGTCGGCGGGTGGCACGGAGTAATTCGAGTTCGTTTGCCCCCCCCGATCTTCAATAACGAAGTACAAATATTTTTGAAAGTTTGCAAGAGCCCCGATCACGGCCGGAACGCCTCGAATTTCTTCGTGCCTCCCGCCGACATGACCGCCTCGAATAATGTATCCAGGTCCAAGTCACCTCCATGTGCAATAATGTATCCAGGTCCAAGTCACCTCCAAGTGCAATAAGACACTCTCCCAAGGCTTCTTCAATATTCGGTTCATTAATAGTCTTCTCCATTATCTCCTCAATCAAGCATGTGCTTCTAACCTCCTCATACTCAAATGGCTGCCTGCTGCTATGAAAGATGTTCAGCAACACTGTCATATACCCAAAAGATATCTTCATGACACTTGTTCTATAGTTGATTAGGGCATTAGCTGTTGTTAAAATGGGACGCCTTAATATGATTGGAACTTGAATCTCCGCATTTACCGTCGGTTCTGTATCTAAGACGATGAAGTCCACAAAGTAGTAGAACTTATCAACTTTGATCAAAACGTCTTCAATGATTCCCCTTGGGACCTTCATAGAATTGTCAGCCTAAAGTGTAATTGAAGTAGATTTCTGCTCTCCCAATCCCTGTTGAACATATATTGAATATGGCAAGAGATTTACACTAGCCCCCAAATCCAATAGAGCTTTTTCAATTCGGTTGTCACCAATCTTGCAAGCAATGGTAGGATATCTAAGGTCCTTATATTTGACAAGCATCTTGTATTGTAAAATAGAGCTGACGTGCTCAGTCAAGAAAGCTTTCTTGGTGACATTCGTCTTCCTCTTGATGGGACCAAATCCTTCAGAAATTTAGCAAAAAAAGGCACTTGCTGGATGGCATCTAGGAATGGAATGTTGATCTGCACTTGCTTGAACACTTCCAAAATGTCATCGAACTTTGAGCTTTTCTTTGGCGCCATCAGTCTTTCTGGATACGCAGCTTTGGGAACATACTTTCTAAAGGGATTCTCGGCAATTCGAATTGCAGTGTTTGATTCAACATCTCCTGCAAGCTTGTTCTGGCTTTCCTCTTCTTTTTCAGCCTCAGTGGCCCCTTCAGGCATGGCCACTTGATTATCCACTTGTTTTCAGCCTCAGAGTGATGATGGCTTACACATTTTCCTGACCATGAGTAGAGGCGGAGGAACTCCCAATAACAAATTGCCCTTTTGGGTTAGGCACAGATTGACTTGGGAACTTTCCTCTTTCTCTTTCCCCCACTTGATTGGCTAGCTGGCCAACTTGTCCTTCTACCTTGATCATGGCTTGCTTAAGTTCTTGTATATCTCTACTATTGCCCATGGTGGAGTTCTTCAGTTCTTGTATGGCTTAGGAGTTGGAATTCTTGAGCTCTTGTATAGCTTGATTATTGCTAATGTTAGTATTCTTCAACTCTTGCACGATTGCTTTCAATGTGTCATCCAATGATGACTGTGGTGCAAGCTGTGGCACTTGTGTAGTGGACTGATAAGCAGCCAGTTGAGCTTGGTGAGATGGCCAGAACTAATTCTGAGCTTGAGTGGAGGTACCTCCCTGGTTCAATGGCTTATTCTGCTTCAATGGCTTAGAAACAAGAATAAAAAATTGTTGACAAATCAAATCCTAATTATAACTAGTAGAAAGACTGAACTAATTTAGAAAAACTTGATTTCAAAAATTTAACTATTCCCCAGCAAGGGCGCCAAAAACTTGTTGTACAAATTATATTAACTCACAAGTGCACGAATCAATTGTAGTTAATGGATTGCAAGTGCGAGGTCGATCCCACAGAGAATTGTATTCTTGAAAATAAATTTATGTCTAAATCAATTGAACCCTAACCTAGTTTCAAATTTTTTAGTGATTATAGTTTGAATGAAAAATCAAAAGCAAAAGCAATTTAAAGTAATTGTAATCTAATGACAAAGCACTAGGGTTTAGGAATCCGTACTCACAAATTCATAGCACATAGTTCCATGATCTATAATCTTTCCCAAAGTTCTCACATGTAAATCTTAGGTTTGTTTTACTAATTCTTCGAAGAATTAATCAAAACATCCCATGTATCCATTCATAACCCAAATCACAAAAGAAATCCAATATTTAATTAAATCATCAACTGTATCTATAAATCACAAGAAAATATCCAATTTTTATCAAAACATCAATTGTATCCAAACAATAAATCACAGGGGAAATCCAATTTTTAACAAAGAAAACCAAGCAATCAATTGCATTGAATAATCTAAAATCATCAAGTGTATCCTTGAATCATAAAAGATATCCAAGAATTATTCAATCCAATTATTAGAAGTAACACAATAGGGCAATTAAATCATTAAATTGGGAAATACTACATACATGGAACAAAGTGCTAATCATAAGTGGGGCTTCATCTTCAACCTTAGTTGAAGGCTTAGCCTCTCATGGTGTTGAAAGACAAAACAAGATTGATTGGATTCATAATAAAAAATTGAGTACTTACAAATATGAAATCACAAAGTTGAGATCCAAAAGGTAGGAAACCCTATAACTCTCTTCTCTCTCCTCTGAAATCTCAAAATTCGCAGCCTCCCTAAACTAATCTGAGAATTATCAATTTATATGCCTAAAACTAGGATTTACGAGTTGAATTAGAATAAAACTTGCTGCCAGATCGGACAAGTGTGCTCAATCACACACTTGGTGGGCTCGAGCGCACTCAAGCATCAATTCCTCTTTGCGGCGCAAGCATGCACACGCGATGGGCTTTGAACTGGGTACATCTGCGCTCAATCGTGGGGTGCTAGGCTCAAGCGTAGTATACTGTGCTCGATCGTAGGTCCATTGGCAGCTTCTCCAAAGTGTGCAACTTTTACATAAATCACGCAGTTTTCCCATAGCAACCTAAAAAACATTAAACACACAAAACTAACCCAGAACATCAGATAATAACACAGCTGGAGAATTAACAAAAGTAAATTAAAGGGTCCAAATATGCAATATTTGGCACACATCACCTACAAAGCTCCAAGGATACGGATGATACTAGACGCCTAGGGTTGGACGAAAATGGTGGTGGATCACCGTCCTGCGGTCAAGGAGTGTTGTGCAAAAATCTACCTAAATTAATAGGTAAATAATTGTACGTTTTACCTGCAAGTGCACAAGGTCAACATGGTAGTATAGAGTGCAAGTACATGATCATTCCCATGAGGATTGCTGAATTTATGTTTAAAAATAAATTCCTTAAGCAAAAACAAAATAAAGATTGATTGTTGATGTGATGATAACAAAGGGTAGGGCTTTGATATCCACCACTAATTATGTTAAACTAGTATATCAATATGCCAATGCTTTGATCAAGTTATGCATATTTAATGTTTGCCAACCTAAGGGTTAAACCCTAACTCCTTAAGCTATTGATTTCCCTAAGCAACGAATTAGCCACTTGGTCCATGCTCTAATTCTTTTCTTTCCTAAAGGATTTAGCATGTCTATACTAAGTTGTTCTTTAGAAAAGCATATGTTCTATGGAAATCGACAAACACACAAGGCCTAGGGCATGGACACATACTCCCAGTTCCCTATGTTGATTAACCCAAGAATCGCGGTGTGGATTCTTTTGTTACTTAAGTTAAACCCAGGACTCGGCCATCCAAATTGATCTAACTAACAAGTCCATACCACATGCACATGTTGATCAGGCATACACATATGAGGAATTCATGCAAGTAGGTATTAATCAAGTTAAATAGCACAACATGATCATCACAAGGCGCCAATATTGAAATATTAATTTAACATAACTAGGGCTTCAATCTAGCCCTACTAAATAAATTAGCTACACATAGAGTTGATGTTAAACATCTTCATAAAATAAAAGAAAAGAAAAGAAAGAATAAACCCGAGACTTAACTTGAGAGCTCCTCTTCTTCTCCCTTCTCCAAGCCTACCTATTCTAAAGGCTTAGGAGTCTATTTATAGGCTTTAGAAGTCCTTGGAAAAGTAGTAAACCCTAGGGTTTTCGCAGGGTTTCAGTCCTATTACAATTTGGAATTTGAAAAACCCTAATGTGGAAATAGGGACATTGTAGCCGCCACTTGGAATGCCTCCTGCGCACGGGTGCGCTCGATCGCAGCCCGTGTGCGCTCGATCGCACGTCTGCGATCGATGCCTCTTTTGCCTGCGCTCGATCGCTCCTGGCCTGGCTCGTGCAGCATCTCCTCTGGTATTGCGCTCGATCGCAGGTACCCTACGATTGATCGCAGTACCAGGGAGCTCCAATTTTCCCATATTCTCTTTTTT
>NC_081549.1:12259978-12260986 GCF_901000735.1 Corylus avellana
GTGGGATAAGATTAGAGTCATGGAAGGAAGGCCATGGATCTTTGAAGGGCAACTTTTCTCAGTTGCAGAATATGATGGCAACACCCCTCCAAACAAAATGTCGTTTGACGTTGCTGCTTTCTGGGTAAGAATGTACAATCTCCCTTTATCTTGTATGGGAAGGGAGATGGGTTTCAAACTGGGAACAACAGTGGGCATAGTGGAAGATGTTGACACTGATGAAAATGGAGTTGGCTGGGGAGAATTTCTGAGGGTCAAAGCGCAAGTAAATGTTCTGAAACCTTTACCAAGGGGACGGATTCTGAAAATGAAAAACAAAACTCTGTGGATTGATTTCCAGTATGAAAGAATTCCGCACTTCTGTTTCAAATGTGGTGTAATCCGGCATGGTTCGGGGGGGTGCGTTAATGAAATTTTACGTTGGAAACAAGGAAGGGGTGCCGTGAACGAATATGGACTATGGCTTCGTGCGGGTCACCCTCGGAGGCGGCAAACTCTGAGCAAAGGAAGCAATGGTGTTGAGGAAAACAATTACAGTGCCAACGCGTCTCCACGGAGGTCCTCCAGTTTCCGTCCGGCGAATGCAATGTCACCGGAGACTAACGGACTCCCAAAAATGAAAGATGGAAGTAGCGGAGAGGAAGGCATGTCCGGATTTTCAGCAACCAATTTTAATGCTGCAACGGCTAAGTTTCCACTGACTAGGCCGATCTCCTTAATGGAGGAAGATATTGCTGAGGCAGGAAGCGAAAATCGTGGAGGATTTATGAAGGAATCAAGCGACCATTTAAAAGAAAATTCGGCTGGAGGGAAGGGGGAGAATCACGCTACGGGGGGGAAGATTTTGGCAAATATCACGGAAAGAAGCGCTGTCCAGGGAGAAACGGAACCAATGAATGAGGAGCTAATGGGAAGGAAAATTGAATGTTACATGCAAAATAACGTCTCCTCCCAGTTGACTAAGGAGGCAATCTCATTGAATAACCCAGGAGGGGATTCGGTGCTAAA
>NC_081549.1:12261086-12266668 GCF_901000735.1 Corylus avellana
GAAATCCTAAATGATGGTGAAAAAATGGGGGGACGCCGACAACCCAGATGGCAAATGGAGGCATTCCGTGATACCATTGAGGATTGCCGGTTGAATGATCTTGGTGCGTTGGGGCCAAAATTCACTTGGACTAATGGCAAAAAGGATGACTTCTTCACGATGGAACGTCTGGATAGAGCTTTGGCGAATGACGAATGGAAGGACTTGTACCCTGTGTGCAGGGTGGAAATTCTGGCCTCTTGTGCTTCAGACCATGCCCCGGTTTTGATTACTTTCTCAAAAAATAATCCAAGACAGCTTAGAAGGAAGAGGATATTCAGGTTTGAGTCTGCATGGCATAAATGTAAGCCACAAAAAGAAGTTATAAAAAAGGTGTGGAGGGTAAAACAGAAAAATAGAGACGGATGGAGCCTTGTCATGGGAAAATTAGAGGAATGTAAAAACTCTCTTACCCGATGGAAGAGAGAGAATAAAAACCCAGCTGATGATTGCTTAAAACAAATCATGGACAAAATATTGGAGATGCAGGGGGACACGGAGGAGTGGGATTTAGACGAGTTAAGGGAACTCCAATCAAAGGCGAACGACATTTTGGAGGAAGAGGAGATGAAGTGGCAACAACGTGCAAAAGCTGATTGGCTCAAGCACGGGGACAAAAACTCAAAATTTTTCCATGCCTGTGCCACCCAGAGGAGACGTTCAAACAAGATATCAAGGGTTGTCGATGAAGAGGGGACCATTTGCGACCAAGCTGAGTCGATAGAAACAGCTTTTATCTCCTATTTCAAAGGAATTTTGACAACATCGAATCCCTCAGGATTGGAGGAGGCTCTTGCGGTCTTACCCCGGAGAATTACAGCTGCGATGAATGCGGATTTGGAGAAAGACCCTACCCTCGAGGAGGTCACTATGGCTCTCAGTCAAATGGCGCCCTTCAAATCTCCAGGTCCGGACGGGTTCCCAGCGGGTTTTTTCCAAGATAATTGGGCTGTTGTAGGAGAGGAGGTATTTATGGTTATAAAAGAATTTTTTTCCTCTGGATATATAAAATCTGAAGTCAATTCCACTTTCATTGCCCTTGTTCCCAAAAAACCAAATGCCACAAAAGTCTCTGATTTTCGCCCTATTTCATTGTGTAACGTTTTGTATAAAATCTTGGCAAAAGTTCTCGCGAATAGATTGAAAATATTTTTACCCAATATCATCTCCTGCAACCAGTCTGCATTCATCCCGGGTAGGCTAATCTCGGACAACATTTTAGTAGCTTATGAAACCTTACATACTATGCATTCTAGGATGTATGGACGTACGGGTTACATGGCTCTAAAACTCGATATGAGTAAAGCCTACGACCGGGTGGAGTGGATTTTTTTGGAGAAAGGGATGGAAAAAATGGGGTTTTCCAGAAAATGGGTTCATATGGTGATGCAATGTGTTTCCACTGTCTCTTATTCTATCCTCATAAATGGAGAGCCAGTGGGGCTCTTAAAACCATCCAGAGGTATTCGCCAGGGCGATCCTCTCTCACCTTACCTGTTCATTCTTTGTGCGGAGGTTCTTAGTGCTCATCTTCAGCAATCAGAGATGTCTGGCATCCTTAGGGGGGTCCCTACCTCCCCAAGAGGTATACGAATAAATCACTTATTTTTTGCTGACGATAGTCTTCTATTTTGTAAAGCTTCTTCGCAGGATTGGGGGCATATGGTGAATATTTTGGACCTCTATGAACGAGCTTCAGGACAAAGGTTAAACAAAGAAAAAACTGCGGTTTTCTTTAGCCGTAATACACCTCAAGCTGCTCGTGATGAGTTGTCTTCTTTAGTGGGTGTTCCGATTTCACAACGCTATGACTCCTATTTAGGCCTTCCCGCTCTTGTGGGAAAATCCAGAGTGAGGGAATTTCAATTTTTGAAGGATAAGGTGAAGCGGAAAATTTCGGATTGGAAAACAAAATTGCTTTCACAAGCTGGGAAGGAAGTCTTACTCAAAGCGGTGATACAAGCCATACCGACGTACAGCATGAGTATCTTTTTACTCCCCAAAGAACTATGCAAGGACTTGAATAAGATGATGCAACAATTTTGGTGGGGTCATTCGGAGGAAGCAAACAAAATTCACTGGATGAGTTGGGAGAAAATGAGCACTGCCAAAGCAAACGGAGGGATGGGTTTTAGAGATATTGTGTGTTTCAACAAAGCACTATTGGCGAAACAAAGTTGGAGATTCATGCAAAACCCGGATAGTCTGGCTGCCAAGGTCATCTCGGCAAAGTATTTCCCTCGGGGTTCTTATATGACTGCAAAGATTGGGAACAAACCCTCTTATGCTTGGCGGAGTATCTTAGAGGGCAGGAAGCTTTTTCAGGAAGGGATTTTTTGGAGGATCGGGGATGGCCGAACAGTGTCCATTTGGGAGGATAAGTGGCTCCCCCGCTCGACAACCTATTCTGTTCAGGCCCCATGTAAGATTTTACCCAAGGAAGCGAAGGTGGCTGACCTTATAGACACAAACCCAGCTCAATGGAAAAGGGAGTTAATTCGGGAGATTTTTGGTGAGGTGGAGGCTGACATTATCTGCAATATCCCCATTAGTACCCATCATCAACCGGATAAATTAATTTGGCGTGGCACAAACACCGGGGAATTTTCTGTAAAAAGCGCGTATCACATTGAGAAGGAGCGCCAGGACAGAAAAAATGGAGAAGGATCTACCCCAGGGAGTGGAGAGGAGGTCTGGAAGACTCTATGGAATTTGAAGATCCCAAACTCCTCAAAAGTCTTTTCTTGGAGAGCATGTAAAAATATCCTGCCTACAAAGGTAAATCTTAAAAGAAGAGGCGTTATTGAGGATGAGATTTGCTTCTTCTGTTGCCAGGAGAGGGAAACGGTTATTCACATCTTATGGGGTTGTCCCTCGGCACAAGATGTATGGGGTTCTAGCACTCGGAAATTTCAAAAGTGCAGCATGGACTGTAGAACTTTTTTGGATCTCTTTGACGCTATGGCGCGGCAGCTGGACGAAGAAGACCTGAAACTTTTTGTTATCACGTCAAAAGGGATTTGGCAGCGTCGAAATGTGGTCCTGCATGGGGGTGATTTTACTCACCCAACTATAGTTGCAAACATGGCCAGAAATAGCCTGTTACAATTTTCACAGGCAAATTCTCAAGAGGCTAATGCAGGCGAAGAAGGGACAGCAAAGTTGAAATCCAAATGGCAGGCTCCACCTCCGGGTCTATACAAGGCAAACTGGGATATAGCTTTCTCAAAGGACAATAGCTGTATGGGAATTGGTGTGATCATACGAGACGAGGGAGGTCATGTTCTAGCAGCAAGAAGCAAATCGATCCAGGCCGTCCACGAACCTGTCACCGGAGAAGCATTGGCAGCCCTTCATGCAGCAGAATTCTGCCAGGAGCTTGGCTTCTTTGAGATTTTGCTAGAGGGAGACTCGATGTCGGTAGTCAAGGCCATCAGGGAGACATCTCAAAATTGGTTAAGGTATGGGCAGATTGTGGAAGACACGAAGACGGTGTTAAGGTCCTTTCGACATTGGGAGATTAGTCATGTGAAGCGCGAAGCAAATGAAGCTGCTCATATTTTGGCTAAGGAGGCATCTAGGACTGACACTGATAGAATTTGGATTGAGGAAATTCCTGTTTGTATTTCCAACATTGTCCTTTTAGAGCTTAACGCTCTTTTTTCTTAGAGCTAAGGCTCTTGTATTCTTGTTCATTTATGAATAAAGAGTATTACCACTTCAAAAAAAAATTAGTGTAACTATGGACGTTAATTCCAATAATAGATGCAAAGAGATTGGTGTCAATGTGTCATCGTGCGAGACTCTGAGAGTCGGGAAAAAAATCACTACAGTTTTGGGTTCTTTAACCCTTAGGAAAATCTGAGCCGTCCTTTTAAACTACCGCAGATTGCGGTAGTTTAAAAGAACTGTATGTAAGCCTCTCCCCTGAGAGTCATGTGCATGCCGCAGAAAGTCAAACGAGTATTGCAGGAACATGCGGTGGCGGAAGCTCAAATGGCACTAAGTGCATTGAAGTTGGGTTGCAATTTGAACCTCCAAATTATAATTTAAGAAGGGGATTCTTTAGAGGTGGTTAATGCTTTAAAAGATTGTGGTCCTAATTAGGGTAGAAATGAACAACTAATGGCAGATGCTAAAGGTGTTCTCAATTCTCTAAGGAATTGGCAGGGACGTCATACTAAAAGAGAAGCTAATTTTGTGGCCCATGGTCTTGCTAAGGCGGTTAACTGTTTTTTTCATACAAATCATAGATAGAGTTTGGATCGAATAAATTCTTAAGGGTATTGTGATGTTGTTGCAACAAGCTCTTGATATTTAGAGTTTTACACTCTAATTTTTCTCTTCATGAATCCAAAAAAAAAAAAAAAAAAAAACTAAGGTGTAACCATGGAACAAATCAAGATGTTTATTTTGGGGATCAAATATAATTCTAAAGTAAAATTAAAAAATATATTTTTCAAAGTATATAAACTATGCTTTATATAATATATTCATGTCCAAAAACTATATTACACCTTCAAAATACATATAGTTAATTTTAAGTTCATATGTAAAAACAAGAAAAATAAACATCAATGAACACGGCACACCTTAAAAAGTCATCAATTATCAGCAATTTTATTTCTCAATTAGACAACTAGATGATAATCTCAAAGAAAGTCATCATCCATAGATGAAAAGTCTTGTCTTGAAACTTGCTAGACAATCTTTCAGCAATTTTAAATTCTTGTCTTGAAAATGTTCATGGATTTTTTTGAGTAAAATAATTCAAGTAGTTATTTTCTCGCCTGTACGGTTCAACCCAAAGGATAAAATTTGAAGATAAAAAGCGAAGAATATGACCTATAACTATAAACAATTCAAAAGGCAATGTTCTAATCTAATCTAATCTATCAATTTCTCATATTCCAAAAAATATTAGTTTAAAATATTGGTAGTGAAAAAGGACAATCAATAATTAAAAAAAAGATAAAGAATCAACCACTCAAATAAAAAAAATGGAAAATAAAAATTGGCCGTGAAAAAAAAACACGAGAGATCGAGAAAGAGAGAAAACTTGTACAAACTGACCTAAAAAGTGGAGGAAGAGACGTCACCCAAAGAAAATATTGGAACTTTTCTGTCCTGTCTTTAGAGATACGGAATCGAGGGCCATTTTCTCAGTTTTAGTAAGTGTGATTTTATTTTTGGGAAATTGTATATAAAATCCTTAGGTAAACGCGCCTTTTTTAAAAACTCCCTGGGTTTTTTTTTTCGAAAATTTACTCCCTGGGTTAATGGAAATGACAATAAAATCCATGCCGTCAAAAATTTTTAACAGCCGTTAGTCAAATTCAAAACGCACCGTTTCACCTTATTAAAATATTAATTTTTTTTTTAATTTAATTTTAAAATTAATTTAAATTCCAGAGAGATCGTAAAAATTTCCTAGAATTTCCCAGATCTAGATTGGAGGAAGGCGGTGCTGGATCATTGGGTGGAGGAGGTAAAGATGCAGTTGGTGGAATGGCTCGAGGGGGAGGTGGGGATGCCACCGGAGG
>NC_081549.1:12267424-12270708 GCF_901000735.1 Corylus avellana
ATGGCGGTGGTGAAGTTGATGGTGGTTGGCGGAGAAGGTGGCAGTGAGGTTGGAGGTGGTGTTAATACCGGTGAGGGTGAAGCTGGCGGGGATGGAGGAGGAGCAGCAGGGGCTGGCGGTGGAGGAGACTGAGGAGCTAGAGTTGAAGGGGTTGAAGGGGATGAAGGCGCTGGGGTGTCAGTAGTCTGAGTAGGCGTAGTTGAAGAATTCGACGGAGCAGGGGAATAAGGTGGTGGTGGTGAGGTGACAGAGGAAGTTGGTAAATTCGCACAGGAGAGGAGGGAGGGGTTGTGGAGTCCATCTTCCTATGGATCTTTCCTAACAACGACAATGCACTACTACAGTTCCATTGTCATATTTGAATGATTAGAGTAATCACAAACATCCAAACCTCCAATTTTTCCTCAAAACAATACATAATTACAGAGCACAATCCAATGCCAAAAAAGGTCTTCCTCAAACCAAACAAAGTAAAAAACACTCAAATTTTCTCAGTATTGACAACCCCAGAAAAAACGCAATTCCATCAAACCAAGCGCTACCAATCTACCAGAATCCCTTTTTTAGATGTGCAATTTTGATGTAATTCCCTTTCTGAGAAGGGCTATTGAAATTGGGCTCCTGAGTCTTGTGTATGAGAATCCAACATCTTAAGGGACAATGTTATGCATGCCTCTGCTAATGTGTTTTAGCCGTCTTAAACAAGTTGGAATCTTTTGACGCCTGTGGAATTTTTTTAAACCTTTCTGATGCTTGCTGTAATTCTCCTTGAAGGCAAGAGGGAAACAATGATCAGATTGACTTGGGTAAACGTTAGCTTGGCTCTGAGGGAAACAACCAGATTCTCCAAACGTTGACATCTGACAAGCTGAAAAAAATCCCATATACCAGAAATAAAAAGAAAAAAAAAAAAGACTAAGCAAAACCCATTCAGAAAATCCTTCTACCAACAAAACCCAGAGCAAGAAACCAAAAACTTTGAGCAATGATCAGATCGACAACAGTCTCCTTTTCTCCCTTTGGTAATTGCAGTAGAGACCCTGAAATTGTAAAGATAAAAGACCATCAAGATATAATAACAAGAACCAACAGTAAAATTCTCTTTTTCTTGTTCTTCAACTTGAAAAATCAATTTGAAGGCAAGAAGTCACCAACTGGAAATCTAACTGAGAAATCAATTGTTCTCCAACAACTGGAGAAGGCACCACCGAAGCCAAACCACCGTTGATGTTGCCGGAGAGATTCGAGAGCTGGGGTGTGTTCGCCGGGGTTGAGGAAAGAAGTCGTGAGTTGACAAAAGAT
Organism: Corylus avellana; assembly: GCF_901000735.1. Taxonomy (NCBI): domain Eukaryota; kingdom Viridiplantae; phylum Streptophyta; class Magnoliopsida; order Fagales; family Betulaceae; genus Corylus; species Corylus avellana. Next base: position 12,268,727 of record NC_081549.1, read on the forward strand.
TAATTTTTTTATTTTTTTATTTTTAGATTTAAATTTTAAAATTAAATTAATAAAAAAAAATTAATATTTTAATAAGGTGAAACGGTGCGTTTTGAATTTGACTAACGGCTGTTAAAAATTTTTGACGGCATGGATTTTATTGTCATTTCCATTAACCCAGGGAGTAAATTTTCGAAAAAAAAAACCCAGGGAGTTTTTAAAAAAGGCGCGTTTACCTAAGGATTTTATATACAATTTCCCTTTATTTTTTAAAATCGTAAAATTATTTAGTAAAATATATTAAAATATATATTTTTATCAAATATTTATTATGTGATTTTAGTTTAAATTTGCGTCTTGTTTATAGAAATTGCATATATATATATATATATATATATATATATTCCTATTTTAGATTAAATATTTTTTAAATCGTAATGCCAAACGCTTTATATTTTATAATATTTTTTAAAAACACATATTATTCTTATAAAATCATAATCACAAACACACCCTAAAAGAAAAAGATGATAAGCGAAAATTGAGGAAGACATACACGTCAATCTAAGTATTTTATGTGTATAGCTTTAGTTAAGGGTTAGCGGTGGCCGTAAGTAGCTGCTATATATACACACGTACACCTCAGATCGGACAAATGAATACTTGCAAAATAAAAAGAGAAAATTAGACCAAAAATAAAAATACTTATAATTTTTACATGGATTTTAAACTAATATCAATTTATGAAATTAGTTTGATAATTTGATGGAACTTGATTAATTAGGAAAAAAAAAAAAAAAAGGCGTGGAAATAGGTGAACACGCAATTCCCACGGTCCTTTTAATCTTAATTAATTCCTTGTTTGATTTTTTTATTGTAAACGACGTGGTTTGAAAGGCAACATGTTATTCATTGCTATTAAAAAGTTAAAGAAATGGGCACGGAATAAGAACTTTTTTCAAGGGGAAATAATTTATGAAAAGGGTTAAATATTAAATACTTTCAGGGCTTCATAATTTTATTTTTTTTCTCATATGGTTTCATTTTTATCACAGGAGGTTCCTGTGATTTTGATAATAGACCAAATTAGTCATTTTGTCAGTTGACTTAATAAAATTCTACGTGGACCAATTAAATGTTGACACGTGCCACTAACTTATTATATATTTTTTAAATTTAAAAAAAAAAAAAAAAAAATTGGAGGTGGCCGAGCCATCCCCTTGGCCATTTGGGGGTGGCCGAAACCCATCCCTAGTGGGTACTGGGGGTGGCTCGGCCGAACAGTCACCCCCTTGGCTCCAACGGGGTGGCCGAGCCACCCCCAGTACCCACTGGGGGTGGTTTCGGCCACCTCCTTGGGCACCAAAGAGCCACCCCCAATTTTTTTCCTTCTTTTTTATTTTTTTATTTTTTATTTTTATATAAAAAAAAATAAATTTTTTTTTTTAAAAAAAATAAGTGGGTGCCACGTGACAACATTTGATTGGTCTATGTGAAATTTCGTCAAGTCAACTAACGGTATGACTAATTTGATTTATTATCAAAATTATAGGGACCTTCTGTGATAAAAATGAAACTCTAGGTATGAAACCCAAGAAAGTATTTAGTATTTAACCCTTATGAAAAATGTGGTGCGTATGGTGAAGTTGATTTAATAATTAAAATAAGCACAAAATATCGTCAAACAATAATAAGTAGGTTTTGTCCCAACTTAAGCTTAATCTGACTATACGCTATGAAGTGGCCATGGTCGAGTCAACCGGCCGGCGGGTCATTGTTTAATTTATTAATAATTCTTAGTAATATCATGTACGTGTTTTGTCGGTTACCGATCAGAAACTCCCAGTTAATATAGTTTTAAATACATCAATTGACATTCAACTGTATATAACTTAAATATTCATATTATTGCTACCTTGTTTTAAAATAAAATATGATATTATTGCTAGCTTGTTTATTTATTTTTATTTTTTTTTGATATTATTGCCCTCGGCGTCATCACT
>NC_081549.1:12270808-12286418 GCF_901000735.1 Corylus avellana
AACTTCGTGACAATCATGTCGGCGGGTGGCACGGAGTAATTCGAGTTCGTTTGCCCCCCCCGATCTTCAATAACGAAGTACAAATATTTTTGAAAGTTTGCAAGAGCCCCGATCACGGCCGGAACGCCTCGAATTTCTTCGTGCCTCCCGCCGACATGACCGCCTCGAATAATGTATCCAGGTCCAAGTCACCTCCATGTGCAATAATGTATCCAGGTCCAAGTCACCTCCAAGTGCAATAAGACACTCTCCCAAGGCTTCTTCAATATTCGGTTCATTAATAGTCTTCTCCATTATCTCCTCAATCAAGCATGTGCTTCTAACCTCCTCATACTCAAATGGCTGCCTGCTGCTATGAAAGATGTTCAGCAACACTGTCATATACCCAAAAGATATCTTCATGACACTTGTTCTATAGTTGATTAGGGCATTAGCTGTTGTTAAAATGGGACGCCTTAATATGATTGGAACTTGAATCTCCGCATTTACCGTCGGTTCTGTATCTAAGACGATGAAGTCCACAAAGTAGTAGAACTTATCAACTTTGATCAAAACGTCTTCAATGATTCCCCTTGGGACCTTCATAGAATTGTCAGCCTAAAGTGTAATTGAAGTAGATTTCTGCTCTCCCAATCCCTGTTGAACATATATTGAATATGGCAAGAGATTTACACTAGCCCCCAAATCCAATAGAGCTTTTTCAATTCGGTTGTCACCAATCTTGCAAGCAATGGTAGGATATCTAAGGTCCTTATATTTGACAAGCATCTTGTATTGTAAAATAGAGCTGACGTGCTCAGTCAAGAAAGCTTTCTTGGTGACATTCGTCTTCCTCTTGATGGGACCAAATCCTTCAGAAATTTAGCAAAAAAAGGCACTTGCTGGATGGCATCTAGGAATGGAATGTTGATCTGCACTTGCTTGAACACTTCCAAAATGTCATCGAACTTTGAGCTTTTCTTTGGCGCCATCAGTCTTTCTGGATACGCAGCTTTGGGAACATACTTTCTAAAGGGATTCTCGGCAATTCGAATTGCAGTGTTTGATTCAACATCTCCTGCAATCTTGTTCTGGCTTTCCTCTTCTTTTTCAGCCTCAGTGGCCCCTTCAGGCATGGCCACTTGATTATCCACTTGTTTTCAGCCTCAGAGTGATGATGGCTTACACATTTTCCTGACCATGAGTAGAGGCGGAGGAACTCCCAATAACAAATTGCCCTTTTGGGTTAGGCACAGATTGACTTGGGAACTTTCCTCTTTCTCTTTCCCCCACTTGATTGGCTAGCTGGCCAACTTGTCCTTCTACCTTGATCATGGCTTGCTTAAGTTCTTGTATATCTCTACTATTGCCCATGGTGGAGTTCTTCAGTTCTTGTATGGCTTAGGAGTTGGAATTCTTGAGCTCTTGTATAGCTTGATTATTGCTAATGTTAGTATTCTTCAACTCTTGCACGATTGCTTTCAATGTGTCATCCAATGATGACTGTGGTGCAAGCTGTGGCACTTGTGTAGTGGACTGATAAGCAGCCAGTTGAGCTTGGTGAGATGGCCAGAACTAATTCTGAGCTTGAGTGGAGGTACCTCCCTGGTTCAATGGCTTATTCTGCTTCAATGGCTTAGAAACAAGAATAAAAAATTGTTGACAAATCAAATCCTAATTATAACTAGTAGAAAGACTGAACTAATTTAGAAAAACTTGATTTCAAAAATTTAACTATTCCCCAGCAAGGGCGCCAAAAACTTGTTGTACAAATTATATTAACTCACAAGTGCACGAATCAATTGTAGTTAATGGATTGCAAGTGCGAGGTCGATCCCACAGAGAATTGTATTCTTGAAAATAAATTTATGTCTAAATCAATTGAACCCTAACCTAGTTTCAAATTTTTTAGTGATTATAGTTTGAATGAAAAATCAAAAGCAAAAGCAATTTAAAGTAATTGTAATCTAATGACAAAGCACTAGGGTTTAGGAATCCGTACTCACAAATTCATAGCACATAGTTCCATGATCTATAATCTTTCCCAAAGTTCTCACATGTAAATCTTAGGTTTGTTTTACTAATTCTTCGAAGAATTAATCAAAACATCCCATGTATCCATTCATAACCCAAATCACAAAAGAAATCCAATATTTAATTAAATCATCAACTGTATCTATAAATCACAAGAAAATATCCAATTTTTATCAAAACATCAATTGTATCCAAACAATAAATCACAGGGGAAATCCAATTTTTAACAAAGAAAACCAAGCAATCAATTGCATTGAATAATCTAAAATCATCAAGTGTATCCTTGAATCATAAAAGATATCCAAGAATTATTCAATCCAATTATTAGAAGTAACACAATAGGGCAATTAAATCATTAAATTGGGAAATACTACATACATGGAACAAAGTGCTAATCATAAGTGGGGCTTCATCTTCAACCTTAGTTGAAGGCTTAGCCTCTCATGGTGTTGAAAGACAAAACAAGATTGATTGGATTCATAATAAAAAATTGAGTACTTACAAATATGAAATCACAAAGTTGAGATCCAAAAGGTAGGAAACCCTATAACTCTCTTCTCTCTCCTCTGAAATCTCAAAATTCGCAGCCTCCCTAAACTAATCTGAGAATTATCAATTTATATGCCTAAAACTAGGATTTACGAGTTGAATTAGAATAAAACTTGCTGCCAGATCGGACAAGTGTGCTCAATCACACACTTGGTGGGCTCGAGCGCACTCAAGCATCAATTCCTCTTTGCGGCGCAAGCATGCACACGCGATGGGCTTTGAACTGGGTACATCTGCGCTCAATCGTGGGGTGCTAGGCTCAAGCGTAGTATACTGTGCTCGATCGTAGGTCCATTGGCAGCTTCTCCAAAGTGTGCAACTTTTACATAAATCACGCAGTTTTCCCATAGCAACCTAAAAAACATTAAACACACAAAACTAACCCAGAACATCAGATAATAACACAGCTGGAGAATTAACAAAAGTAAATTAAAGGGTCCAAATATGCAATATTTGGCACACATCACCTACAAAGCTCCAAGGATACGGATGATACTAGACGCCTAGGGTTGGACGAAAATGGTGGTGGATCACCGTCCTGCGGTCAAGGAGTGTTGTGCAAAAATCTACCTAAATTAATAGGTAAATAATTGTACGTTTTACCTGCAAGTGCACAAGGTCAACATGGTAGTATAGAGTGCAAGTACATGATCATTCCCATGAGGATTGCTGAATTTATGTTTAAAAATAAATTCCTTAAGCAAAAACAAAATAAAGATTGATTGTTGATGTGATGATAACAAAGGGTAGGGCTTTGATATCCACCACTAATTATGTTAAACTAGTATATCAATATGCCAATGCTTTGATCAAGTTATGCATATTTAATGTTTGCCAACCTAAGGGTTAAACCCTAACTCCTTAAGCTATTGATTTCCCTAAGCAACGAATTAGCCACTTGGTCCATGCTCTAATTCTTTTCTTTCCTAAAGGATTTAGCATGTCTATACTAAGTTGTTCTTTAGAAAAGCATATGTTCTATGGAAATCGACAAACACACAAGGCCTAGGGCATGGATACATACTCCCGGTTCCCTATGTTGATTAACCCAAGAATCGCGGTGTAGATTCTTTTGTTACTTAAGTTAAACCCAGGACTCGGCCATCCAAATTGATCTAACTAACAAGTCCATACCACATGCACATGTTGATCAGGCATACACATATGAGGAATTCATGCAAGCAGGTATTAATTAAGTTAAATAGCACAACATGATCATCACAAGGCGCCAATATTGAAATATTAATTTAACATAACTAGGGCTTCAATCTAGCCCTACTAAATAAATTAGCTACACATAGAGTTGATGTTAAACATCTTCATAAAATAAAAGAAAAGAAAAGAAAGAATAAACCCGAGACTTAACTTGAGAGCTCCTCTTCTTCTCCCTTCTCCAAGCCTACCTATTCTAAAGGCTTAGGAGTCTATTTATAGGCTTTAGAAGTCCTTGGAAAAGTAGTAAACCCTAGGGTTTTCGCAGGGTTTCAGTCTTATTACAATTTGGAGTTTGAAAAACCCTAATATGGAAATAGAGACATTGTAGCCGCCACTTGGAATGCCTCCGGCGCACGGGTGCGCTCGATCGCAGCCCGTGTGCGATCGATGCCTCTTTTGCCTGCACTCGATCGCTCCTGGCCTGGCTCGTGCAGCATCTCCTCTGGTATTGCGCTCGATCGTAGGTACCCTACGATTGATCGCAGTACCAGGGAGCTCCAATTTTCCCATATTCTCTTTTTTGAGCCTAAATACCCAGTTTTACTTCACTTTCTTCCAAAAGCCTGTAAAAACATCAAAAACACAAAAATGAAGTAAAATGACCTAATTAACCAAAACCAAAGGATTAAAACATGTAAGATAAGGGCTGAAAATATGAATATTTTAGCGCTTATCAAGGAGCTGGTCCATGAGTTCTACGCCAACATTCACATGAGGTACGGCAACTCTTTTCACACTTGGCTTAAAGGCAAGCCGATTATAGTGACCCCCACTCTCATCAGCTACATCACCGGGGCACCACAAGTGTGCTACCCAGGGTACCCTTACCGAGTTGACGGCCTTCCCACTCGTGCTCAGTTGGTATAGCGTTTCACCAACGGGGTGTCCTCACTAGATGGAAATGGAGGGAGAAGGAGGTTTCCAGTTGAGTGACCTCAAGGGCGACGACGACCGGTGCATCTATCGCATCATGGTCAGTTGAATATTTTTGGTAGTGAGCCTCACATCCATCACCATAGAGCTCGCTCGCTACCTTTATGTACTTTTGACCGAGACCCCCATCGATTTCGGCTCCTTGGTCACGACAACGATGATGGGAGTACAGTTAGCGGATCAAATCACTACCCTGCCGTATGGAGCCTTAGTTGCCCGGATCGCCGAGCATGCCGGAGTGTCTACTAGAGGTCTGAAGGAGCTACTGCCATCCAACAGAATTATAGCCTTGCGATTCCTCAATGCAGGTAGCACTCATCTCCGAAAGGCTAAGCAGGACTAGAGACCACCATGACCACCGAGGGTGGCCCGAGGAGCATCCTTGTCTACCAGTCAAGGTGAGCATCTTAACCTTATGGAGAGCACGCTCCGAGCGGTGCAGCAGTCCCTTCAGGAGTTACACACTGCATGAGCAGAGGACCACGCTACTCTCATACAACTTCGAGACAAATTTATGGGATCCCTTGACGTCAAAGACTACGGCATCCACAGTCCAAGCATCAACCGGGGGAGAGGGGGGGAGCCCCAGTGCGAGGGGCACACCTGATCGAGGATCTGCGGAGCCCAACTCTAGGAGACGATCCCGCTCACATAAGACATTTTGTTTGTAATTGTCACCTTCTTTGTGGCTGTTTTTGTAAGTCCACCGTGGTGGTGGCAATTTTGTATGTCTTGGTTACACTATAAGTCCACCTTGGTGGTGGCAATTTTTATGCACTATGGATGACTATTTTACTATGCTTATTTATATATGCAATTGTTTCTCTTACTTCTGCAGATTCAATTATGCATGTCAAATACCGTGTGTTTCATTTTAAAACTTTAAATTGTTTTTTTTTTTTTTGAAAACCCTCTCTACCAGAAGGATCTGGTTTATAACTAACACCAAATTTTGAGGACGAAATTCTTATAAGGAAGAGAGAGTGTAATACCTCAATAAAAACAATAGTTTTTATTAAGAGATTTTCTACAAGGAATGGTTAAGACCCGGTTTCATAACAAAGGACCTAAGCCCATACCTATAACCTAAAACTCCTTAGGCGTTTTGAAGCACAAACCCGAGCTTAACCCTTTTTGATTGAACGTACGCTAGGGTTACCGGATGTAGGCTCCTATTTTTAGTAGAGGACTTACACAGGGGGACCATCGTACCTACGCTTGAAAATAGTACAAGGACGTACGATGGGGGACCATCAGACATACGCTACTTTTTGGAAAACCATTGAATAATACCTATACGTATGATGCCCCCTTTGGACCGTTGAGTAAATAGTACCGAACGTATGCCCCAATAGTAGCGGATGTCCGCTACTTTTCAAAGTAGTTGGTAGCACCCTCAGCTTTTCTGGCCTATAAATACCTAACCCCCCCATCGCCCTTTAAACATATTTCTCGCCTCCAGGCCCTCTGAAACCACTTGAGTAAATATCTTTGTGAGTTTTGTGATTTGAGAAGAAATGAAGCATTTGTGTGCGGACTTGCCAATTTCCAAGGTAACCCCTTGCCCGTTATATGCTTTCACTGTTGTTTTTATTGCATTCTTAAATGTTGTGAGTTTTCAAAAGATGATATGTTAAGCTCTTTACTCTTTTCCTTACAAAACAAGCAATGTTTTCAAAATAGTTTTGAAAGCTTCTTTGATTCCTTGTATAGCATGATGTTGAGTTCTATTGCATTGCATGTGTTTATGCCTTAGCCTAGAAGGGGATATAGTAGCCTATAGATTTTATAGAAGCCTTAAAACATAGTTTGGCGCTTTAGACGGATGGCCTAACTCACTGATCGGACGTACGCCCTCGAGCCCGGTCGTACTGTGAGAAAGCCTGGCATAGGCCCTTAAGCCCCACTCGTGTGTATTTTAGAGCCTAGCAATCCTTTTGTTAGATAAAGCTTAGTATTTTACTTGTAAGAGTCCTCTAGAATTGTGCATAACGACGTGTCGTATCACGTTATAGCAAGATTTAGTGATGTCGAAGGATTCAAGCGAGCATACCAGGTAAGTAAACACTTACAAATCTTTCTCCTTAAAATAGTGGGATATGTCAGTTCAATGACCATGAGTATGATATGAGCATGCCTATATTTTGTAACGACTTGGTAACTGCTTTATTAGCTGATTAATAAGTTGCATCATATGACATGGTACACCGGTACATGCGATATAGTGGTCATGGGCTTACTATATAAACTTCTTTCTATGGTCAAATGTGTGTGTTGACAATATAGGCCATGGATCTAATGGTTGTTTCGTGGCCAGCCCAACCTTAATGGGCTGTCACTACAGAATGAATACCATTAGCAGTGTGGGCCACTCGAGGTCGGACTCGGTCATGCCGCTAGTGTTATGTACGATAGCGTACAATGGCTAGTGCACCGGCATTGTGTTATAGGTCCCTCAGGACATTGCCAACCCTATTGAGAAGGGGTAATATCTCAGGTAGATCATACATGAGAGTCCTAACCTATAAAAGTATTATTCTTTCTGCAATAAAATACTTAGGCAACTGCCACCAGTAGTACACCGTTCTTTTATTAACCAAAATACTATTTTATGGTGTATACCAAAGATAGCACCTTCTTTTGAAAGATTACTAAAACTGCATGTTTATTTATGCTTAACTGGACTCATATCATACATAATTGTGAGGTTTACTTACTAAGTTGTTAGACTTGCGCTGTTATTACCTTTCTAGGAAATCTGTTGCTAGAACCCAAGGGTGGTACGGCTGGCACTACAGACTTGTTTTAAAGGTTATCGGGTTTATTTGTTATTAGTCACTCCATGCCTTTGATTTCGAGGAATATACTTGTCCTGTGATGATTTAATAGTTTCTCAGATTTTATTTCACCTTCCTATGCATTAACTCTGATAATGCTTAGAGAGGCGATTTCTCATTTAGCCACAAGTTGGTTTAACTGGGGTAATTGTGAGTAACCCTGCCAGATTAGCCAAGGCTAATTTTGGGGGCGTTACACTGATAGGAACGACATCGACCACACTTATGACCGCACCAAACTTCAGGGTTTACAAGGCCCAGCGTAGGTATTAGGCCTTCTACAAAGGGCAAAAGATTATAGTTGAGAGAGGAATCGACGTGGCTAATGTAGCCAAAGAGCTCCACCGGTATAGACGTACACCCAGGGGTGGACAGACATGGTGGTGGATCATCGTCCCGTAGGCAAGGAGCTGGTCCACAAGTTCTAGGCCAATATCAACATGAGGTGTGGCGACTCTTTTCATACTTGGCTCAAAGGCACATCGATCATAGTGACCCCCACCCTCATCAGCCACATCACCTGGGCTCCATGAATGTGTGACCTTGAATATCCATGGCTAGTCGATGGCCTTCCCACCTGTGCTCAGCGGGTTGAGCATTTCACCGACGGGCGTCCCCATCAGATGGAAATGGAGGGAGAAGGAGGTTTTCGGATTAGTGGCCTCAAGAGCGACAACGACCAGTGCATATACCGTATCATGGTCAGTCGAATATTTCCGGTAGGCCTCACATCCATCACTATTGAGCAAGCTCACTGCCTTTATGCGCTTCTGACAGAGACCTCCATTGATTTTAGCTCCTTGGTCACAACGACGATGATGAGAGTATGGTTAGCGGATCAGATCACCGCCCTACCGTATGGAGCCTTAGTCACCCAAATCGCCGAGCATGCTGGAGTATCCACTAGGGGCATGAAGGAGCTACCTCCATCCAAGGGGCCCATAACCTCACGATTCCTCAACGCGAGCAACATTCACCTTTTAGAAGCTGAGCCAGAGTAGAGGCCACCACGGCTCCCGAGAGTAGCCCGAGCTGATAGGGCATCTTCGTATGCGGGCCAAGATGAGCGTGTGAGTCGTATGGAGGAGACACTTCAAGAGGTGCAGTGATCTCTCCAGGAGCTACATGCAGCACAAGCAGAGGATCACGCCATTCTTGTCCAGCTGCAAAACCACTTGATGGGATCCCTAGATGTCAGGGACTACGGCATCAACAGTTTGAGTATCAATCGGTGGAGAGGGAAGCCCGAGTGCGAGAGGTACACCAGGTCGAGGATCTGCATAGCCTAGCCCTAGGAGACGATCTCGTACTTAGAGCAATCTTGCATTGTCTTTTCTTTTTGAAAGTCCATTGCGGTGGTCGCAATTTTGTATGTTTTGGCTACATTATAAGTCCACCATGGTGGTGGCAATTTTGATGTATGTTGACTTATTATGCTTCTCATTATTCTTGGGCGTAATGTATGACTTGCGTTGCTATGCTTGGTAATGGCAATTTGTATGCGGATATTTCTTCTTCCCTTTCTTGGATTTAATTATGTATGCCGATCTTTTCAAAACCATATGTTCCTTATCAATTGTTTTCTTCTATCAAAACTTTTAATTTTTTTTGAAAACCCTCTCTACCAGAAGAATCTTGTTTATTACTGAAACCAAATTTTGAGAACGAAATTCTTATAAGCAGGTGTAATGCCCCGATAAAAACGATTGTTTTTATTAAAAGATTTTCTACAAAGAACGGTTAAGGTATTTAAGAAAATTCCAGTACGCTAGGGTTGCCGAACGTATGCCCTTGCCTCTAGTACTGGACGTACGATGGGGGACCACTGGACGTACACCTCTAACTTATAGTAAGGACGTAGGATGGGGGACCACCGTATGTACGCTACTTTTCGGTTGACCACTGGTTAATGGCTGTATGTATGATGCACCCATTGGACCGTTAAATAAACAGTACCAAACGTACGCCCCAATAGTATCGGATGTCCGCTACTTTTCAAAATAGTTGGTAGGGCCCTCAACTTTTCTGGCCTATAAATACCAACCCCCACCACCCCATTTGAAACCATCATTCTGCCCCCAGGCTCTCTAAAATCACTTGTGTGAGTGTCTTGTGAGTTTTGTGATTCGGGAGAGAGAAAGAAGAAAACTTGTGCTCTTGCCTTTTTCCAAGGTAATCCCTTGCCTATTCTTATCCTCTTGTTGGCATCATCATTGCCTTTCTACATGTCCTGAGCACCATGTTAAAGTTCTTGTATATTTTCTTACAAAATCAATAAATGTTTCTAAAGACTTTTAAAAGTTTCTTTGATTCCTGGTATTGTATGATGTTGAGTTTTCTTACAATGCATGTGTTTATTTAATAGCTTAGGAGGAAATATGAAAGCCTATAGGTTTTATAGAAACCATAAAACCCCCTTAGGAGCTTTTGGTCGAAATGTGATAAGTGCCAAACATTGCATATTTAAACCCATTTATTTACATTAGTTAATCCTTTAGTTGTGTCGTTATTTAATATTTTGTGTTAGTTTTGTGTTTTTAGTGTTTTGTAGGTCATTAAAGAAAAACTACAGCTTTAAAGGGAAAAATGAAAAGTTTGGAAGAAAGCATACTTTGAGAAGACCTAGATGATGTTGTTAAGATCAATAGAATCCAAGAAAAAGGTTAAATTGGATTAAAGATAAGATTGGATTAAAGATAGATTGGATAAGATTTCGGATCGGATTCAAATTCAGATTTTGTATACGTCTCAGTATTTTGATTATAACTTTCTGCTCAAATATTGGATTAAAGTGACTCAAGCGGCATTGGAAAGCTAACTCAAAATACTACAATTCATTGTGAAATAGAATTTTTCTAATTCGGACGGTTACTATGCCAAAATCGCCTCGCAATTAAAGGATACAAATCTGGACGAATCCTATTCCGATTTCAGACTTCTATTTTGACTATGAGACAAACCTTCGAATTATCTAGGTTTAATAAGGTTTTTAGGACTTTCCTAAGCCTATAAATAGACCTCTTTGCATTCAAGAAAAGATACAATCCCAGAAAGCAAAATTCTTTTGTTTAGTTTTTCTTTAGGTTTAGGTTTAGGTTTAGATTTTATTTTTATGTGGAGCTAAATTCCCAACTAAGGTTGGGGATGAAGCCTCACCGATGAAGAACAACATCACTTTTATGTAAGTTTTTGTTATTCTGATTTTATTGGGTTTTATATTTCAATTGTTTTACTTCTAACCAATTGTATGGAGTGATTCTTTGATATCTCTTGTGATTCAAGGATACATGTGATTATTTGAGATAATTTCATATGATTGATTGCTTGGCTTTTAACTCATAAAAATTGGATATCCCTTGTGATTTGTTCTACGGATACATCTGGTGTTTCAATTGAATTTGGATTCCTTTTGTGATTTGGTCAATGAATGGATACATGGGATGGTTTTGATTAATTATTTGAAGCATAGTAAATCATATCTAAGATTTTAATTGTGAGAACTTCAGATTAATATTGATAAACATGGAAGTATGTTGTTATGATTCGGTGAGTGTGAATTCTCAAACCTTAGTCTTTTATCTCTTAGTTTATTTTAATTAGTTTATGTTTGTCTTTTAATTTCAAAATCAAATACAAAATCAAAAACCTTTTGGAACTAGATTAGGATTTAATTAGTTTAGATTTAAATTGCTCTTTCAAAAATACAATTCTTTGTGGGTTCGACCTCGCACTTGCAATCTATGAAACTACAAACGATTCGTGCACTTGCGAGTATTAAAATTTGCACAACAAGTTTTTGGCGCCGTTGCCGAAGAATTGTTCAATTTTTTAAACCAATTTATGTTTAAATTAGTTTTATTCTTCTACTAGTTATAATTAGGATTTTATTTTTCTGCAATTTGTTTTGTTTTATTCGTGCTACTAATAAAAAAAAAGAGATTTTCTTGTTGTTTTTTGTTTTGTTTGGCTTGTTTTACAGTTCTGCCGCAGCCCTTCCATACATCAGCGCGATCAAGCGCACTCACAGCAAAGGCATCAGTTCCGTATATCTTTGCCAAAAATTTATTTTTGGTCCTTTTTGTGAGTTTTTAAATTTTATTTTTAATTTTTAATTTTTTTTATTTGTGTTAGTTTTTTTTTGTTTTAGTTTATTTTATTTAAAAATTAAAAAATTAAAAAAAAAAAAAAAAAGATGGTTAATGTTTTATGTGGGATATTTGCATGCTAAAAAGTGAGGGGGAAGCATGAATTTTCATTTCAATGATTTTAATGCCTCTCTTAGTTATAGGACACCAGCTCCTACCAACTGCTCTCAAAATTTTTTCCCACATAAACCATGTTCATACTGCTCCAATCCTTATCATAATTATAGTGATTGTCCATCATGGGGACAAGCTTCTAATTTTCCATATGGAGCAAATGAACACCAGTTTCTCCAGTTCAGGATTTGATTCAAATTCCAATTATAATAACCTGGACTGGAGCAACCAATCTAATTTCTCATGGTCAGCTCAAGCTACAGGAAATTATGCTCACCAATGAGCTCAAAGATGAATAGCGTCAATTCAATCAAGAGCTCAAAGATGAACTGTGTCAATTCAATCAAGAGCTTAAAGATGAACTGCGTCAATTCAATCAAGAGCTCAAAGATGCCAATACTCATGCTACTGCAAGGATGGAAGAATGGATTGGCCAGAGTGAGAATGAACATCCATCTGAACATCAACTTGAGCCAATGACTCAATATTGGGACAATGAGAGCATAGAGGATAACAATGAGGAAGAGGAGCTTCAAAGTCAGCTGATGGCTGAAAGGCACTACATGTTTGATGAGGATGATGCAGAAAATTCTTATCATGAGCATGCCCAAGTCATCATCACACTTGAGAGTGAGGAAATTGCTGATAACAAAGAGGAGGAAGAGAAAGATGAGCAAGTTGAGCACCATGAGAACAATGAGCCACCAAAAGATCCTGATTTACCCAGTGACATGGAAGTGAGTACTGAAGCTCTTGCCTGCATCACTGTCCCTCTTGAGACAGATCAAGAGCCCAAAGCTTCGTCGCCTGAATGTCTCAAAGAGCCATCTTATGTCCAGATACTCAAGGACTTGTGCACACAAACACACAAATCTAGGAACCACTTTCCTAAGAAGATCCTTCGAAGCAAGAAATTCTACATAAGATGGCAAAATATCCTTCTAGAGGGGTATGAAGTTTTGAAGCAGAAGGGGTGGAAGGGATTGGTTGGACATCCGCATGATAGGGGGAAGCGCTGTAAAGTTTTCTCCTCTAGTTTATTTTCTGCACTTCACTCCAAAAATTCTTTCTTTCCTTTTTCATTACATGTTAATTTTATTTGTTTTTGTTTCTGACAGCAATTAATCTTTTGATGTTTTGTTTCTATGAAAAAAAATATTGCTGTTAGTTTTTGTTGACAGGTGTTTTGGTGTTTAAGTTTGGGGGACGCCCTAGCCTTTTTCACACCTTGAGATTTCCTTACTTCTGGTAATGTATTTCTATACTACACATTGAGGGCAATGTGTAATTCGTTTGGGGGTATGGAAAAACACTTTGTTTATTTATATTTGTCATTTTGTGTTAAAAATTTTGAAAAATAAGAAAAAAATTGTGCTATGTTGTTGTCAAGTTTGAGTTAAACTGTAACTGTGATTTGCATTTCATTAGCTTGCTTAAAGGGTTGAACACATCATTATGTCATTAGGAGTCTGAGTCCTTCGACTTATTTTTGGGTAAAAGAGATTTCACTTGTTTTGAGATAAATTTTTATGAGCACATTAGCATGTTTTCTGTGAGGTATGATGTTTGAGCTTAGGATTGTTCTCTTTGAGATTTGTTAGATGACCTATTGATGAATAACCATTGGCTTGCAAGATATAAAAAAATAAATAAATAAATAAGAGAAGGAAGAAGAAAAGAAAAATCATGTTGAGTTTTTCGCTAAGTAACCGGACCTCTTGCCTCATTAAGCATTGAGTGTTGGTGTCAAAAGGTGTGAAATTCAGTATTGATTTAAGATATGGCTAGTCTGGCTTCGTAGCCTTTTTGACTTAAGTTACTAAGCCCTTAGGGATGTTCTACATCTAGTGTCCTAAAGCCACCTGGCTTGGGAGTCATTGGCCTAACACTTGTTACATGGGTCAATTAGAAAGCTTAAAAGAGTTAGACATTGCAAAGCCTGTAAAAAAAAAAAAAAAATTGCATATCTTGCCTTGGTTGTTTCATTTGATAGAGATTTTTACAAATTTTATGGAACTTGTCTTGAGTTTAAACTGAAAGCTTCATGATTGTATGCTAATTACACTTTACACATTTCAGAACACATGAGATCTAAATTGTCCATTTATGAGTGATTTGATTTTGAATTTCCTTTTGACTGTTATGATGGTGTTTGTTTTTTTAAGTTTGCTCATGAATAAGAACCATGGTTTATGTGAAACTTCTTTTTTGTTAACAACATAGTGCTACAATGTTTGTGGGTATCATTCCTGTTAAGCCTTCACGAGACTTCACTCGTCCACTAGGGATACTTAGGGGTTTAAAAGGCTTGTTGCATATGCTAAATGCAATTGTTTCTCCCACGAAAGAGGATTTATGTTTTGTTTTATTTTGTTTTCATTTTGTTTTGCTAAGGGACAAGCAAAATGTAAGTTTGGGGGTGTTTGATAAGTGCCAAATATTGCATATTTGGACCCCTTTATTTACATTAGTTAATCCTTTAGCTGTGTCGTTATTTAATATTTTGTGTTAGTTTTGTGTTTTTAGTGTTTTGTAGGTCATTGAAGAAAAACTACAGCTTTAAAGGGAAAAATGCGAAGTTTGGAAGAAAGCATACTTTGAGAAGACCTAGATGATGTGGTTAAGTCTAACCAAATCCAAGAAAATGTTAAATCAGATTAAAGTTCAGATTGGATAAGATTTCGGATCAAATTCAAATTCAGATTTTGTACACGTCTCAGTATTTTGACTGTAACTTTCTTCTCAAATATCGGATTGAAGTGATTCAAACGGCATTGGAAAGCTAAGTCAAAATTATACAATTCGTTGTGAAATAGGATTTTCCTAATTCGTAGAGTTACTATGTCAAAATCACCCCGCAATTAAGAGACACAAATTTGGACGAATCCTATTCCGATTTCAGACTTTTATTTTAACTGGGAGACAGACCTCCGAATTATCTAGGTTTACTTGGGCTTCTAGGACTTCCCTAAGCCTATAAATAGACTTCTTTGCATTCAAGAAAAGACACACAATCCTAGAGAGCAAAATTCTTTTGTTTAGTTTTTCTTTAGGTTTAGGTTTAGGTTTAGATTTTATTTTTTATGTGGAACTAAATTCCCAACTAAGGTTGGGGATGAAGCCTCACCGATGAAGAACAACATCACTTTTATGTAAGTTTTTTATTATTCTGATTTTATTGGGTTTTATATTTCAATTGTTTTACTTCTAATCAATTGTATGGAGTAATTCTTGGATATCTCTTGTGATTCAAGGATACATGTGATGATTTGAGATAATTTCATATGATTGATTGCTTAGCTTTTAACTCATAAAAATTGGATATCCCTTGTGATTTGTTCTACGGATACATCTGGTGTTTCAATTGAATTTGGATTCCTTTTGTGATTTTGTCAATGAATGGATACATGGAATGGTTTTGATTAATTGTTTGAAGCATAGTAAATCATATCTAAGATTTTAATTGTGAGAACTTCAGATTAATATTGATAAATATGGAAGTATGTTGTTATGATTCGGTGAGTGTGAATTCCCAAACCTTAGTCTTTTATCTCTTAGTTTATTTTAATTAGTTTATGTTTGTCTTTTAATTTCAAAATCAAATACAAAATCAAAAACCTTTTGGAACTAGATTATGATTTAATTAGTTTAGATTTAAATTACTCTTTCAAAAATACAATTCTTTGTGGGTTCGACCTCGCACTTGCAATCTATTAAACTACAAACGATTTGTGCACTTGCGAGTATTAAAATTTGCACAACAAAATGCCTACTCACTGACCGGACGTACGCTCTCGAGCTCGA
>NC_081549.1:12286518-12306518 GCF_901000735.1 Corylus avellana
TTTTTGTTTTTGTTTTTATTTTTTATTTTTTTATATGGCCATTGGGGGTGGCCGGACTACTCCAAGGGCCACCGTTTGGCCACTCCTTGGGAACGGTCGGGAGTGGCTGAAGCAATCCTCATGACCCTTGGAAGTGAATCGGCCACCGCCAAATGGTGGTTGGGGCCCATGACCCTCAAGTCACCCCAACCCTCGAGCCAAACAGTGGCCCATATCCAAAATCCAAAAAAAATATATATATATATATATATATATATATATATATATTATTACATTATTTTATTTTTTATTTATTTTTAAAACATTAAATAATAAAATAATAATATTTTTAAAGTGGGATGCCCTTAACTAGAGATATTGGACTGGAGACGAGACAGATCCCATCATCTTACCTTTAACTGGAGTCCTCACGCCGGATCGGGGGTGGGTCTTTAAGGTATTCGCGTTATCGCCCAACCCCAAATCCTCCCCAAATGCCTTATAGTTGACACTCTTACCCCCAGCAGCCAATCGACGAAATTCTCCAACCAAGCCAAATGGAGTCGAGCATCCTGGAATCGATTGGCCTGGAGATCATTGGCGTGATGTCCCCAGTCTCAATCTGCATGTTCCTGGTGGTCCTCATCGTCTACTCCCTCTCTCCCGATAACCCCTTCTTCTCCTCTTCCTCTTCCGCCGCTCCCATCCGCACCGCAGCCAACCTTGTCTACCTTGAGACCCCCTCCGACTCCGCCGCCCAAAAGCTCGAAGGAGCTCTCTTAAACGCCTTAGTGTTCGTCATCCTCATCGCCCTCGTCACCTTCCTCCTCGTCGTCCTCTACTACTACAACTTCACCAATTTCTTGAAGAACTACATGCGCTTCTCTGCCTTCTTCGTGCTCGCCACCATGGGCGGATCCATCTTCCTCTCCATAATTCAGCATTTCTCCATACCTGTCGATTCCATCACTTGCTTCTTGTTGCTTTTCAACTTCACGGTCGTGGGTGTGTTGTCTGTCTTCTCTGGTGGGATACCCATTTTCTTGAGGCAGGCGTATATGGTGTCGTTGGGGATAATCGTGGCAGCTTGGTTCACGAAATTGCCCGAATGGACCACTTGGGTTTTGCTGGTGGCGTTGGCTGTGTATGATTTGGCGGCGGTCTTGGCTCCTGGAGGGCCACTGAAGCTGTTGGTGGAATTGGCATCGACTCGGGATGAGGAATTGCCGGCGTTGGTCTACGAGGCTCGGCCGACAGTGTCGATGAATACGGAAAATAGGGGGTCTAGTTTGGGGCTCTTGGTTGGTGGGGTTTCAGATTCTGGGTCGGTCGAGCTGCAGGAGGTTGAGCGTGCCAACGTGAATCGAAATGAGGGCGAAAATCGCAGTAATTCCGAGTATGCTACTGGTGAGGTTGCTGAGTACGGTAGAGATGAAGGGGAGAGTTCCCCATTGGTGGGTCATTCGCGGGAGAGGCATTCGTCGAGCGGTGGATCGTCGGAGTATTCGACTGTAGTTGTTTCGTCTGATCGAGCACGGAATGGAGAGCCGGAGGTTGTTGTTGATGAGGAGATGTCTCCGCTTGTTGAGATGAGGGGATTGGGGAATGATAGAGAGCGGACAAGAAGGGATAATGAAGAGGTGACGAGTAGAGGTATTAAACTTGGCCTAGGAGACTTTGTTTTCTATAGCGTTCTTGTGGGTAGAGCTGCTATGTATGATCTTATGACAGTATATGCTTGTTACCTTGCGATTATTTCGGGACTTGGGTGCACTCTTATTTTGTTGTCGGTGTGCCATCGAGCTCTGCCTGCCTTGCCTATTTCGATTGCATTGGGTGTTGTTTTTTACTTCTTGACTCGGTTGTTGATGGAACCTTTCGTCGTTGGGACAGCAACAAATTTGATGATGTTTTGATTCTCCAGTTTCGACAGATCAATTAAATGTTCGTGAAATATTGATGTTTTCATAGGCTTGAGATTTGTATACAAGGTGAAAGGTATTACTCCATGAATTCTCTCCTTGGTGATTAGTAATGCTCTCATGATCCAACCTCTGGATCGGATAGTGCAGCAACATTTGGAACCATATGGTAATGAGTTGGAATGCAAGTTGACTGGCCTTGGGGGTCTTGCTTTATAAATTATACAACATTTTGTCATAGCAAGGTAGATGTCTTCCTTAATTAGCTTCTATTTTTTATTTTTGGTAACCGAGGTATGTAGGAAGCTACTCTATAACCATATAATTATCCATTCTAACTGATATGTTCTTCATCCAATCAAATTTTCACAATGTTTATTATGATGGTTGTTTATTTTAACTTTTTTCAGTGATTATATTATTATGGTTCAGTGAATGGACATTTAATTCTTTAATAAAAGATGTTTTCAGTCAGGCTATCAAGTCGCTAACCTACCATAGAGATAGATAGACTCCCAGCTAGCCAGTCTCCTAACGAGGCAAATACCATTATGTATGGCCAAGCCAGCCAAAATTCTTTCATGCTTATGGTTCATATTGCTCTTTGAATATGTGTGGTACCAGAGGTCTAAAGCAGTATCTTGTCAGTTTTTTAGTTTGAAAGTTTTCTGTTGCTCAAACTAATATTGTGTGGAGTGGGTTGCATAAACAATAGCAATATATATGAGTTGATAAGAATTGTTTGTTTGTTTTTTTTTTTCTTTTTTTTTTTTCTTTTGGGAAGAGAAGGGTGGGGGATTTCTAAGGCATTTTCCTACATGCTGACTTCTGGGATGGGGTTCAAACTTGCAGAGAGTAGCCATTCCTGCAATATAGCTGGGATATTCGAGAAGCGAATCCTGCAAAAAAGGTTGCCTTCACTTCGTAAAATTTTTGGAGTACTCTGATGCCTTACAATCTTGTTCTCTTGTTGTGTTTGCTGGTTATCTTAGCCTTGTCTTATCTTTTGAAACCCCCTCCCCGCTGCCACACCAGGCCCTGGTGTTGGGATGTGCTTAAAAAGGATATCATGGCTGTTTTTTCTGACTTCCATGTTCATGGTAAGTTCGAAAAAAGTATTAATGCTACCTTTTTATCCCTAATTCCGAAGGTCTCTGGGGCCTCGGATCTTAAAGAGTTTTGCCCTATCAGTCTTGTGAGCGGGATCTACAAGATTATCTCTAAGGTCTTGGCCAATAGATTGAGGAAGGTTATGGATAGTATTATCTCCAAACCTCAAAATGCTTTCGTTAAAGGTAGACAAATTTTGGACTCAATGCTCATTGCCAATGAATGCTTGGATAGTCGCCTTAAGTCTGGGGATCCTGGGCTGCTTTGTAAACTGGACATTGAGAAGGCCTACGACCATGTTAATTGGGATTTTTTGCTGTATCTTTTAAGGAGATGTGGGTTTGGGCAGAAATGGTGCTCGTGGATCAACTTTTGTATCTCTTCGGCTTCGTTTTCGGCGTTGATCAATGGTTCGCCTGCTGGTTTTTTCCATCGCTCTAGAGGGATTAGGCAAGGTGATCCTCTCTCCCCGTTCCTTTTTGTCATTGTGATGGAGGCCTTTAGTAGAATGGTCAATGCTAGTATCAATCATGGCCTCTTCTCCGGGTTCCCTGTGGGGAATAGAGGGGATGAGCAAGTTCACATCTCTCACTTACTATTCGCTGATGATACGCTGGTTTTTTGTGGGGCCTCTCAGAATCTGGTTCAAGCCATTGCTGATTTGCTTATTTGTTTTGAAGTTGTCTCTGGCCTTACTGTTAACTTGGCTAAATCGGTGGTGGTGCCAGTTGGTGTTGTGGAGAATGCTGGTGCTTTGGCCGAGGTCTTGGGGTGTGATATTGGTTCCCTGCCTCTTTTGTATTTGGGTCTCCCGTTGGGTTCTCGGTTTAAAGCTAAGTCTAGCTGGAATGGGGTGGTGGAGAAGACTATTCGCACTCTCCCTAGCTGGAAAAGAATGTACCTTTCCAAGGGTGGTAGGATTGCTCTCATCAAAAGCACCTTATCTAATTTTCCTACCTATCTCTTGTCTCTTTTTCCTATTCCTGCTTCGGTTGCTAAGCGCATTGAGTCGATCCAATGTGGTTTTCTTTGGGGTGGTATGGGAGATGAATTCAAGCATCATCTTGCTAATTGACCCAAAGTCTGCTCTCCTATCAGAGAAGGGGGTTTAGGCATTCGAAATTTCAAAATGTTCAATCGTGCGTTGATTGGGAAATGGCTGTGGCGCTTCGCTGACGAGTCTGGGGTTTGGTGGAAAAAGGTGGTAGAGGCCAAATATGGGGCTGTGAGAGGGGGTGGCGTTCTCGCATCAGATCCAATTCTCATGGTATGGGGTTATGGAAATCCATTAGTAGGGAATGGCTGTGTTTCTCTCGCCATATTAGACTCATTCCTGGTGACGGTTCCAGAATCAGCTTTTGTGAGGAGGCTTGGTGTGGAACCTCGCCCCTTAAGGAGGTCTTTCCGGGGCTGTGCAGCTTTGCGAGTAATAAGGAGGCTTCCATTGCGGAGAACATTGATTTTTCGAGTGGCTCTCGTCAGTGGAATGTGAGCTTCCTTCGTTCGGTGAACAATTCGGAAGTGGATGATCTTGTTTCATTTTATAGCCTTCTTTACGCTCATGAATTGGGAGGTGGGGAAGATAAGATCTGGTGGGTTCCGGCAAGGAAGGGGAAGTTCAATGTGTGTTCGTTCTACAACATTCTCATTTCTAAAGACAACACCCCCTTTCCTTGGAAGAGCATTTGGCGTACTAAAGCCCCTCCGAGGGTGGCTTTTTTTGCCTGGTCGGCTGCTCTAGGCAAGATTCTCACGCTGGACAATCTTAGGAAAATGAATATGGTGGTGATTAATAGGTGTGGGATGTGCAAAGTGGATGAGGAGTCGATTGATCATCTATTACTTCACTGCGAATGTGCTCAATTTTTATGGAACGCTTTCTTTAGTCGGTTCCGTTTGGCGTGGGTGATGCCTCGTGGGGTGATTAATCTGTTTCAGTGCTGGTGGATGGGTGGTCGTCCTAGCAGTGCCATTGTTTGGAAAATGGCCCCTCTTTGCATCTTGTGGTGCTTATGGTCTGAATGAAATGGGAGATTTTTCGAGAACTCCGAAAGGAGCTTGGAGGATTTCTTGCACTTCTTTCTCACCACTCTCTTCACTTGGACGGCAGCTTGGCTTGCCTCCACAGTGATTAGTTTCGCTGATTTTCTTATTCTCTTCTCTAGTCCTCATTAGGCGTTCTCCTCTTGTATACTCCCTGTGTACTTCGGTTGCGCCTCTAGCGCGTTTTCTATACAACATTATTTATCAAAAAAAAAAAATGATTGGGGAAGCTTCAATAAGCACACATCAGAAACTCCATTCCAGATACTGTAATCGAAGCTATTTTCTTTTGCAAAATTGTTCATAGTTTCTCTTTCTTAGTGACAAATACGCAATGGAATATACTGGAAAGCTTGGCTGGAGTGTCAAACAAATATGGAAAGTATGGAAGATGAGCATGCAACTATCATAGGTTCCAATGAAACTGCTACACAAAATGTCCCAGGATTTCCTAGTCCGGAGTATATGGACAACTGAGAAAGTTGGGATGCCTCAATCCTATTCAAGACTAAATTTAGTTTTGGAAATCTACGCAAGAGCTCATGATCTCATTCGATTAACCACGTGTTCATGTCTAACAGCTTTTTCAAGTACTGAGGAAGCTTAGCATTATTGTTCTGATTTTTTTAATCCTCTTAGTAGATTTCACATGATTGCCCTCAACATTTCCCATCTATTGTTTGTGGACGATGCTTAGATTATTTCCAAGACAAATCTAGATCATCTTTTGAACTTACATTGTTTCTACTTATGCTTTGAAACGGTCTCAAGTTTGAGGATTATTCTGTCTAAATCAAAGTTGGTCCCTGTTGGCAATGTCAATAGTGCCATTGGTCTAGCTACCACTGGGTTACAGAGTATTGTCTCTATCTATGAAATATCTATGCTTCGGTTGGGAGTTTTGTTTAGAGCCAAATCTGTATGGGATGCTATCATTGAGAAGATAGAACATCGTTTGGCTGGATGGCTGAGGAAGTATTTGTCAAAGGGTGAGAGAGTGACCTTGATTAAAAGTACCTTGATCAAAGGGTAGAGAAGTTACAACGGAACTTTTTGTGGGGTGGTATTTGTAAAGAGATCAAATTCCATTTGGTTAGCTGGTCTAAAGTGTGTTCCCGGATCCCTAGAGGAGGGTTGGGGGTCAGCTATTTACTTTTATTCAACCGAGGAAGTGACTTTGGTGTTATGTTTATGAGAGAGAGATCTTATGGAGGATGGTTGTGGATTATAAACATGGCAGCGCGTGGAGTGTGCAGTGTTCAAATGAAGTTCATTGGTCATTTGGGGTGGGGCTACGAAAGAACATCATGAGGGGATATGGAGAGTTTTGTAGTCATACTAGATTTGAGGTCAATGATAGTTCCAAAGTTAGATTCTAGCATGATATCAAGTGTGGGGATAAGACCCTCAAACTAGCTTTTCCAGACTTGTTCAGTTTGGCCCGTTGTAAGACTCTTCAATGGCAGGTCATTTGGAGGGTTTTAGTAACTCTCATCAATGGAATGTTAACTTTCTTAGGGTGAGCCATGACCCGGAGGCGGATTCCTTTATCTCGTTGTTCAATTTGTTGTATTACTTCATATTGAGACGGTTGGTAAAGACAAGCTTTGTTGGGTACCTTCTAGGAGGGGTTTTTTTATTTTATGTTTTTTATGTTATGTTAAATTTTACTACAATGTCGTTATTCCCCATGTTTGTAATCCTTTACCTCGGAAGAGTATTTGGAGGAATAAATTCCCTTGAGAGTGGTGTTCTTTGCTTGATCAGTTGCGTTAGGGAATATACTAACCATGGATAATCTTAATAAGCAACATGTCATTATTGTTAATTGGTCTTATATGTGTAAGAAAAAAGCAGAGTCAGTGGACCACCTTTTACTCCATTGTGAGATGGCTAGTGCCTTTGGAATACTATCTTCAACCTTATTGGGTTGGCTTGCGTCATACTTAGTTGAGTGGTAGACCTCTTCGCTTGTTGGAAATGGCATTTTGGTAGGATTTAGAATGCTGCTATAGGAAAGATGGTATTGTCTTGCCTTATGTGGTGCCTTTGGAGGGAAATAAATAATTCGAGTTTTAAAGACCGGATGGACGGTGATGGAATTATAGGATTTTTTCTTCAAAATTCTTTACCACTGGACAACTGTTTTTTACTCAAATATTTCTAGCTTTCATGTTCTTGATATTTTTTCTTTTTCTTTTTTTCCCTCTAACTAAATGTTTTTCTTGTATATTTCATATATACTTGGTTGCGTCTTTGCGCCTTTTAATGAATTGTGTTTACTTATAAAATAAAATAAAAAAGATTCACATAATAGTGCTGTCCTAACCTTTCGTTCTTTTAGTAGTGATGCTGGCAGCAAGAAGCTCCAGGAAGAGCAAACATTAAAACCAAAATTATTTGAATTTATGATCTTTATTTGATGTGGGGCCCAATTAGAATCCTCTGAAGTCTTAGTCTATTTAGTTTTAGTCTTACTTTTCTGTTTATATGTTTATTTGCTTTGCGGTAAGGAAAAATTTGATTCAGGTTTAATTAATTCTTACTAGAGTAGGGGGTATCTAGTAGTCTCAAGATTTGCTGGAATGGGTTGTAAAAGAGGCTAATGAGTCTAGTTTATGTTTTGGAGTCTTGTTCTATTTTGTTTTAATAGTTTCCTTCTGGGTTTAGTAATTCTTATTTTATTTTTTTGTTTGTTTAGAAAGGATTAGGAATAGCCTATATAAAGGCTTTTTATGTAATGTATCAAAATTCATAGAACAAGTTCAACCCAACTGCTTAAAGTTCGAGGGTGTAATCACCTTCTCCTTGCTAGATGTGATTACTTAGGAAACCTTGGTATGAATGCTTAGGGTTTATCTTTTATTTCTCATGTTCAATTCACAGTTTAAATATCAGATATACGTCAAAGCACTTGAAAGATTCAACCCTTTTTTAATAACCTAACTCTCCCCAAGTCCTTAACCATCAAACGTCATCCAAGAAGCTCGTTCAAGAACTTATCAAGAAACCTAATTTAGTGATGAACAGTTCTAAAGATGTTATATATCAAGTAGTCTTCATATATTGATATTTATGAGATCCTAACTTTAATAAATGCAAGCATATGCATCATTGGAGATCTATGCATTTAGGGATCTAGAAATACCTCTTTGTTTTAAGAATGAATAAACTAAATACTTCTACAACTAGAAATAGAATATAATCTTTTCATACAAGAATGTATATTTGGGGTTAATGATGATGTTGGTATAAATGTACCAGTCTAGTGTTTGTGTTATGCTCTTTACAAATAATTGGTGCTGATGATTATCTGCTTTCATTGAGTACTCACTTGGGCAAGGCTATAAGGATGACCTAAGGAAAAATACCTACTTCGTCATGTTAATATTCTCCCAGAATTTTGGATAGTTGTGAGGGTCATTATTTGGTGCGTGACCTTAAAGAGCTTTTGTATCTTGCCAAACGCTGTTGGCCATTGTTTCTGACAAATCCCAAAAATAAAAATGAATGGAAGAAGAAACTATAGCCCTTTTTTTATTTTTTTTTTTATTTTTTTATTTTTTTATTTTTTTATGGTTCTTATGTGTTTTTGAGTCCCACTGCATTTGGGCTGATCAGGAATCACAACATGATCAGCCCTCCAATATAACGTAAATAACATTGGTCCTTGAATATACTAAAATTGCAACCCTCCAATATAACGTAAATAATAGGATTAGAAGAAACTTGAAAGATACTAAGAGCACTTGATCTTTATTCGGGAATTATGATTGAAATTTCAGATTTTCATGGAAAGATGCATCCAGAAGTTTTTCTTGATTGGGAATCTAGTTTGGAGAGTCTATTTTATGGAAAGAAACACACACACACACACACACACACACACATATATATATATATATATATATATATATAATGTAAGAAACTATATTTTTATTCTACAAATATCTTACAATGGTAACATGACAGTTCTTACTAACCTTTGGATTAGTCCGTATTAGTTGGGACTCTTGTGGAACTATTGTAAGATAAAAGTGTGGTTTTTAGCATAAGAATAACTTGTATAGGAATTTGGCGCAAACTAAATCCTTTGTGCCTTCCAAAGAAAGAGAGACACATAGGCTTGGAGCATTAAAAGGAATTAAGATGAAAACATTACATCTTACCCTATTATCTACATGAATCTACAAAATTTCTCCTTCCCATTCAGGAGAATCGACCCACTGGGCGCGGTCCTCCGCCCAAATGCCCCATCTCTCCGCCACTCCACCATTCACAAGTCCATCACCGCCTGAGAAAAGGTTTGTGATAAGATTTTTTCTTTTTTCTTTTTGCAAGTACCCAGGCCTGTGTGTGAGGTTTGCTAATCTCGTATACCGTCACAGTATAATAACCTTTAAACCTTGTTGGCATTTATGCTAGTGCTTTCATAAACTTCTCAATTTTTCAGCTTTGATTTTTGTCGTTCATTTATGTTTTGTAGTATTAAGAACCATTTCTTGGGTCGTTTCTCTCTCTCTCTCATACATAGAGCTCGGGGTGTGTGTTTGGTAAAGCTTTTTGAGGTGAGTTTTTTTTGTTTGAATAATAATAATAAAAAAATGATGTGATATAAAAAGTGAAAAAATTGAAATATTTTGAAGTTTACTTTTTTAGGGAAAACCGGAAAAGTAAGGAGAGGGGGCAAATGGTTTGCCAAAGAAGCCCAAAAACTATGTTTGGATGTGAAATTTTTTTCTGCAATTGCACAAGACTTTATGTTATGCTGTGATGGGTGTATACCCATACTGATAAGAACTATTGACGCGTAATCTCGTATGAGATGGGTATTTGTCTTCTCTTGAACGGGAACAAGTATATTCTCTTGCGGTGATGGAGTTTTGGGCGGTGGAGTGGCAGAGAGAGATGAATGGCCGATTGGCAGTGACGTCCGGTGGAGGAAATGGGCTAGCGCAAGGACGAAATCAAAATATTTTGTATGGGGGTCTGAATCTATGTAAATAAATAAATACATAAGAGTAATCTTATATATCATATTTTCATTATTATTATTTTTAACAAATAATCGGTTGGGACTACCACGTCAGCATTGTGAGATAATTATTAGATAAAAATATGGTTTCTAACATTACTCATTACATAGATACATATAATCATTTTATATGTGTCTAAATAAAAGCAGATAAATTTTAAATTTAATTTAATTTGAAGTCATAAGTTATATTTGTATATAAAATTATTTTTAAAAATAACTTCACTGTGGAATACAAAATTTTTATAGGTTCCTATAAACTTCATTTTATTACATTTATTTTAACTCTTTTTGTCATTTTTTGGTGCCAATTTAATTGCTATATCAATCTGCCATTAATTTCAAACTTTTCACGTGTAAAATTTGTAGTTTGGTGAGGCATTCAACATCAATCAGCTTTTACGGGTCCCAACTTGTTTATGTTTTCTTTCACTTTCACCGTTCATTATAAAAGGCAAGCTGCCACTTTGAACTCTTCACTTGCTACAAGCATCACAGTAAAAAATGTATATTTTGTTGCAAGCCTCACAAATCAAACATTAAAAAGAAAAGCTACAAAATGCAAATCAAATCAATCGTACTTCAAGAAGTCATATTGGGTTATATAATTTTGCTTGAAATTCTTTTTGTATGTTGAACAGTGAAGAACACGTCCCTTCTTGTTCTCGAGGAATTGATTCCTCTATTAAATCTTCTCTTTGATAATTGATCATAACTGTGAATGTGGTCTCACATAAACTATTCTAAAAAATTACAGAGTAGTTAGTAGCAAAAGCCTGGGCTTGGGTTTTATCCCATAGGCCTAGTGGTCTTTTAATTCTTTTTAAGCATTTAGGATTTAAATCCAAGAGCCCACAGCTTTAATTTCTAAACCTAATCATTTCCAAATAATAAGCCATTTAGGAATAAAATTATTTGGCTCATGTTTTATAAAATAAAACAACCCAAAATAAATAGTCAATTTAAAGCTTGGGCTCTAACATTTAAGTGACCTACACTTAACATTTGAGTTCATAATCTTCTTAGAATTTAGAGTAACTGTTATAAACATCGTGCACTACATCATTCTTTAAGACAATGTTTAAAAGAATGATGACTTACGAACCTGTTCGGTGTATGGTACTACCTCGTTCCTACACCAACATATCAACCCGAAACCCACTTGCTTCTCTTGATCAAGACAAAACGTTAAGGTTGACATCTTATGATTTAGGTGGAAAGCCAGTTTCATTTACAACCTCAAATAATTATTTGGAAAAACTTCACTTTAAATCTCTGAGCTACCGCACGTTTTGAAAAGACTCCCCTAAATTTCAAAAACTCTTAATTTAACACTCTGAACTCTCAATTTCAATCAATTTACCCCATCCGTAAGATTTTAAACTTTAAAAGTGATAAAATAACGTGTATACTCCTGATTTTTTATAAAATTCAAAATTTATCCTAATTTCAAATTAAAAATTAAAATAAAATGGAAATCAAAGGGTAATTTGGTCTTTTTAAGGCATTTTCATTAGAAGTTAACGGTTAAAACTAACGGAGTGCGTAAATTGATTGAAATTGAAAATTTATGAGTGTAAATTGAGAATTTTTTAATTTTGAGTGGGTTTTCTCAAAACATGCAGTAGTTCAAGGGTCTAAAGTAAAGCTTCGTTTAATTATTTATAAGTTGCAAGGACCTATGATCAAGATCTTCTATATGATAACTTTGTTACTCACACTAAAGTTATATACAATGCAACTTAAGGTCTTTACGCATATATAGCATGACAATACACACACACACACACACACACACATATATATATATATATATATATATATATATATATATATATACACATACCGTATAAATCATTAATGTATATGTATATGCGCAATGTTCAATAATAAAATTAGAGAATAAGCAATATTATTCAAATATAATCAAAATATCATCTAGTCAATTGGACTTTTGAACGCCAGTTCCAATAAGTTTTTCAATGGTTTATTAGATTAGTTAAAGATGAATTGTTGAGTGCTTCTCCAAACCCTAAACAACCTGAATATCTCCTCTATGACCATTGTCCACTGAAATTGAAAAAAGACAATTACAAATGTGTTTGTAGAATCCCTAAGAAAAATGGCAAATTTTAGAGATTTACATAGTGTTCAAGTTCGTCTTGATAATAGATTATAGATGCATTAGAAACCCAATTATATTCGTAAGAGCACCTCGAGCAGTAATAGCTAAAATAGCTACCGAAAAAGTACAACTATCTACTTTAGCTATTGTTTTTTTTATACATACTCCAACAAATTCTCTATTCTATTCTCTACTTGCTTTTAAATAATATTTCTCATTCTTTTTTTTTTATTATTATTATTATTATATTCTTGCCAATACTTAATCAAAGGAGAAAAAAACAATAAACAAAGAAAAAATAACCATTTGAAGTGAATATTTAATTCCTCTAGCGTACTGCTACATTGAATAACACTAAATTGCTATTCATTATAATAATGAATGTATTGTAGCTAGTATGGAGCTACTCTGGTGGAAGTTAAAAAACGGCAATATTAGCTCAAGTTAGCTAATATTTCCCTTTTAGCCAATCTGCTGGAGTTGCTCTAAGATTGTTGAAATGTTTGAGGCTGTTGATGGTACCATTTATTTTACAGCGTAATAGTACTATAAAACTGATGCATGACAGAAAGAATTTGCCAACAAATGGGATAAAAACAATAAAAATTAAACATAAATCTTACGTTAATTTAGAGTCTTACTAAAATAATGATAAGAATAGGTTGAACCAGAGTTTTACTGGCCTTGGTAGAGTCTCACCACCAAAAGAGAAGAGAAGTTGCATCTCAAAGATAATATATGTTTTTTTTTATTAATCATCATTTGTCCCTATAGGAGTACAAAAGTTCACTTAAATAGACTGACAAAACCCTAACCCTAAAGTGACTAACTTTGGGCCAAACCCATTGTTGGGATCTATTGCGTAAAATTCAAAAAATTCTTTTTATGTGGTGGAAAAAAAAAAAAAAAACATAAGTCCCCATGAACTTTTATCATCAAGAGAAACATTGCTAGATTTAAATTTAAATTGAACACACAAGTTTGTGTTACTTACATGATGATTCGGTCTCTACTAGGCATTAGGGCATAGGACTGAGCAATCCTTGTTCAATGCTCCCAGCAAACTCGTAGTAGGATTCCATGCTCATCCATTTGTGTTCATTGGGTTCATCGTGTTCTTCAAGTTTTTGTGGAATTTCTTGATGTTCTTGATGAACTTCAAGATCTTCGAACAATTGAGGAAATAAAAAACTAGAAGCAAAACTTAGAGAGAAAATTTTCCCTATAGCCGTGTATTTCTCTAGGATGAGAGGAGTGAGTTTTGCTTCACAATGGCACCTCTATTTATGGATTTGAGAATACTAGGAGAGGTATGAAAGGAATACATGTGGGGTTGGGATTACTAATCCTAGTCTATGTAGAGTCACGACCAAGGGGAGAATATTTACGACTTGCCACTCCCACATAACCAACCATGGGACGTAATTGTACTCCCACGTAAATGGGCTAGGGTTTTAACCCTAGCCCATTCCCACTAAGGCCCAAAATAAATATAGTCAATTTACATCAGCTCAAATAGGGACTTAAAGGAAAAAATACTATTAGCTCCAATAGGCTTGTGACCATGTCTACCCTGACATGTCACACGACTTTATTTAATCACAATTAATTTCACTAAATTATTGTGATTGCACTCTAATAAGTATTTTTTATTTAATCAATTAATCATCATGATGTACTTATTTATTACATATTAGCCCTGCATGGAATCATTTCGTAGTCAAACCAAAGTTTATCTTCTATCACTTTGTTCATGATCTCTTTCATTGAGTAACCGATTTAAATTCATGATTATCGTTATGCACATTGTGAGAATCAATCTCACATTGTACATACATAAGTTTCACTATATCCCGCTGAAACACTCAGGCCTGAGCTTCAGGATAATTTTTCTAATTAAATCTAAAATAAGGAGAATATTCCTTATCTCTTTGTTCTTTGGCAAAAGGATTTAGATTCCTTCTTGAAGTGTGTTCTCACAATGTAATATGTGATTACCCAACGTATCGAGATTTTTGACCGCAGAAAGATCTCACTCTTTGATACATCAAAGTAACCTACACTTTACATCTGAGTTCACGAACTTCTTAGGATTTAGAGTAATTGTTATAAGTTGTCGTGCACATACATTATTCTTTATGACACTACTATAAAAGAATGATGACTCACGTAGTCCGTTCGGTGCATGGTACTACCTCGCTCCTACACCAACATATTAACCCGAAGCCCACCTGCTTCTCCTAATTAAGAGTGATCGTTGAGGTTGACATCTTATAGTATAGATGGAGTTCTAAGTTCCATTTACGACTAAGAACAATAATTTTATAAGTTGCAACGACCTTTGATTATGATTTTCTGTGTAATAATTCTCTTACTCACACCATAACTCAAATACAAGGCATCTTAGGGATCTCACATGTATATAATCGGACAATACACAATCACACATATGTACCATGTAAGAATAGAAATATATATGTCTGTTGTGCAAATATCTATCTAAATTAATAGGTAAATAATTGTACGTTTCACCTGCAAGTGCACAAAGTCAACATAGTAGTATATGGTGCAAGTACAGGATCATTCCCACGAGGATTGCTGAATTTTTATTTAAAAATAAATTTCTTATGTAGAACAAAGATTGATTGTTTAAGTGATGATAATAAAAGGTAGGGCTTTGATATCCACCACTAATTATATTTAGCTAATATAACAATATGCCAATGCTTTGACCATGTTGTGCATATCTAATGTTTGTCAACCTAAGGGCATGGCGTATACTCCTTAAGCTATAGATTTCCCTAAGCAACGAATTAGGCATGGCATATACTCTAACTCTTTTCTTTTCTAAGGGATTTAGGATGGTGTTTACTAAGTTGTTCCTTAGGAAAGCATATGTTCTATGGAAATCGACAAACACATGAGGCCTAGGGCATGGCATATACTCCCGGTTCCCCATGTTGATTAACCCAAGAATCACGGTGATGCGAACCTCAATCGACGCGCTTTTGAGACCCAACAAACAATATTGGAATACGGACCCAAGAAAGCTAAAATTCAGATTTTTTTTTTTTTTTTTATAGAAAACCCCGACCCAACGTTTATAAATGAAACGCGAACCAAAGGTATAAAGTAATGACGTAGCGGAAGACTAAGGTAACTAATCAAAGAGCGGCGTCTTTGATTTTGCAAGGAGAAGCGTCTTCGTCTTCTACCCCAAAAGATAAAAACAAGCCCACAAGCTAAAGAAGGATAAAACTCTGCAGAGTATTTGAGAGAGAATTCTCTGATTTGATAATAATTCAATTGATTGAGTTTTACATAATAGGCTAGCCTATTTATAGAAGAGAAATCCTAGGAGAAAAAGTAAACCTACTTCTAGTAGAGAAAGGAAATCTAATCTTAGTAGGAAAGTAAACATAATCCTAGTAGGGAAAGTAAACATAATTCTAATAGGAAAAGTAAATATACTCCTAGTAGGGAAAGGATTAATAGTAAACTATTTATTCTTGGAGGTGGGGACACACATGTCCTACATTAGTCTCCCCTTCTTGAAAGGAACTCGTCCTCGAGTTAAGTTCTGACTCCTCTGGTGGAAAATATTCAAAAATGTCAGCCACGTTGAATGTTGAGGATATCGCCATTTCTTTTGGAAGATTGATGACATATGCATTGTCGTTAATATTTTTTAGTACCTTGAATGGACCATACTTCTTATTCCTCAGCTTTCCAGAGGTACCAGTTGGCAGTCGCCCCTTGCGTAGATACACCATCACAAGATCTCCTTCTTGAAAATTCTTTGATCGCCGACCCTTGTCTGCTGCCGTCTTGTACTTAGCATAGGATTCTTCTAGATGCTGACGAACTCCCTCTTGGGTAACTTTCACCCGTTCTGCTAAATGCTCCACTGCCACACTTGCACCTGGTAGCTTAGGTAAAGCTGCAAGATCTACTGCAAGTCTCAGAGTTCTCCCATAGACAACTTCAAATGGTGCCTTCCCAGTAGACCGATTCACCATGTTATTGTAGGCAAACTCAGCCTGAGCTAAAGCAAGGTCCCACTGCTTCGGTTTGTCACCTGCAATACATCGAAGTAAATTACCTAGAGTTCGATTAACAACTTCTGTCTACCCGTCCGTCTGCGGATGGTTCGTGCTACTAAAGTTCAATGCTGTGTCGAACCGCCTCCATAATGTTAGCCAAAAGTGAGACAAGAACTTGGTGTCTCGGTCAGAAGTGATAAACTTTGGGACTCCATGCAATCGAACCACTTCTCGGAAGAATAGATTGGCCACTTGAACAACATCAGATGTTTTCTTGCAAGCAACAAAGTGAGCCATTTTGGAAAATCTATCCACAATTACCATTATAGAATCTGCTCCTCGTTGGGTTCTCGGGAGACCCAATACAAAATCCATGGATACATCTTCCCACGGTGCTTCTGGTATTGGTAGAGGCATGTATAATCCTGTATTTTGGGTTTGCCCCTTGGCGACCTGACAAGTCTGGTATCGTTGGACAAAATTACTTACTTCTTTCTTCAGTTGCGGCCAGTAATACCGCTCCTCTACCAGAGCAATAGTCTTGTCTCTTCCTAGATGACCACCCAAACCTCCATCATGTAATTCTCGGATTATTTGTTCCCGTAAGGAACTCCTCGGAATGCACAGCCGATTCCCACGAAATAAATACCCCTCCTGAATATGTATCTCAAAAATTGGTTGCCTCGCCTTGCAATGCTTCCAGGTTTCACCAAAATCTTCATCTTCCTCATATAACTCCTTTAGGCACTCGAATCTAGTCACTTCAGCTTTCATGGTGATCAGCAGGGTAGCTCGGCGGCTTAAAGCGTCAGCTACACGATTCAGTTTCCCCGACTTATGCTTGAGAGAAAAAGTGAACCGTTGGATGTAAGAAACCCA
Organism: Corylus avellana; assembly: GCF_901000735.1. NCBI lineage: Eukaryota > Viridiplantae > Streptophyta > Magnoliopsida > Fagales > Betulaceae > Corylus > Corylus avellana. The sequence goes on from NC_081549.1 coordinate 12,303,655, forward strand.
CCGAGCATGCATCCGATTCAAATTCTTTTGACTATTGATGAACTTTAATGCTTGATGTTCGGTATAGAGGACAAACTCTCGTTGGATCAAGTAGTGCTCCCACACCTTGAGGGCTCTCAAGACATCATAAAGCTCCAACTCATATGTTGACCACTTCTGTCTTGCTTCTCCGAGCTTTTCACTAAAAAATTCTACGGGCTTCCCTTCTTGAGATAACACAGCTCCTATCCTGACGATTGATGCATCACATTCAACTTCAAACAGCTTGTCAAAGTCAGGTAAGGCAAGTACAGGTGCTGTGCATAGTTTTTCTTTGATGATTGAGAAACTTCGCTCGGCTTCTTCACCCCAATTGAATTTTCCTTTCTTCATACACTCGGTGATCGGTGCGACAATACTGCTAAAATTCCGAACGAACCTTCTATAGAAAGTTGCTAACCCATTGAAACTTCTTACTTCTTCCACCGACTTGGGTGTGGGCCATTCTCGGATTGCTCTCACCTTCTCTTCATCCACTCAGATTCCATCGGCACCGACTACAAATCCGAGGAAGAGTAACTGATCCATCATGAAACTACACTTCTTTAAGTTGATAAACAACTTATTTTCACGAAGAACCTCCAACACTTTCCTCACATGATCCATGTGATCCACCAGGTTGCGGCTGTAGATAAGAATATCATCAAAATAGACAACGACAAATTTTTTGATAAAAGGTTTCAGTACATGATTCATGAGTCGCATGAAAGTGCTTGGTGCATTCGAAAGGCCGAAAGGCATCACCATCCACTCATAAAGCCCCTCTTTAGTCTTGAACGCAGTTTTCCACTCATCTCCCGGTCGTATACGGATTTGGTGATTTCCACTCCTCAAGTCAATCTTCGAAAAAATCTTAGCCCCAGATAGCATATCAAACATGTCACCTATTCGGGGAATTGGAAACCGATACTTGACCGTGATCTTGTTTATTGCCCAGCTATCCACGCACATTCGCCAACTCCCATCTTTCTTCGGTACAAGTAGGGCCGGTACTGCGCATGGACTCATACTCTCTCGCAAGTGTCCCTTCCGAATTAACCCCTCTACTTGCTCTTGCAAAATAGCATTCTCCTTTGGGCTCATTCGATAATGTGGCAAGTTCGGGAGACTTGCTCCCGGCACTAAGTCAATATAGTGTTGGATATCTCTCATGGGCGGCAGTCCTTCGGGCATCTCTTTAGGCATGATGTCTTGGAATTCTTCTAACATCAGTCGCATTATCTCGGGAACTTCTTGTGAGACGGAGCCCGGGGTTCCCTCGGTCACCAATGCTATGATGTCTTGGGCCTCCTTAACTTCTTCTATAAATTCTGACCCAGTGGATAGGAGGACCAGCTTTTCCTTGAATTGAGTAGAATTTTTGACTTCTTGTAAGGGTCGAAATGTTATCTTCCGACCATCCTAAAAGATAGTGTAGACATTGGCTCTTCCTTGATGCTGGGCATCCACGTCAAACTACCACGGTCTTCCCAGGATTAAGTGGCATGCATCCATCTCCACAACATCATACAAAATAGAATCCGAGTAATGCTTACCGATCGAAAATGTGAAACGGCATCTCTCGGTTACTAGTGTCTCAGTTCCCCACTTGATCTATCCGATCTTATATGGAGCTGGGTGCTTCTCAGTTTTCAGACCCAACTTTGAAACCATCTCCTTAGACACTACGTTCTCCCCGCTACCACCATCAATAATCACATCACATACCCTTTGGTTGATTGTGCAGCGAGTACGAAAAATCTTGTGCCTTTGAAATTGATCCTCTTGCCTCGGGGTCAAGAGTAAACGTTGAATTACTAAGGATCGGGAAAGTGGTATTCCCTCATCAGCGTCAGCCAACTCCTTTTCCTCATCCTCGGGTGTATCAATATCTCCATTCTTGAACCCTTCCTCTAGCTCGGGTTCGATCAAGTTTACCATCTGCCTCCGGGGACATTGATGCGACCTATGTCCCGGTTGGTTGCATTGGAAACACTTGTCTAGACTGGGCCGTGCGTATGGATTGTTGGCTGGTTGTCTCGGGGTGCTTGAACTGCTTCTGGCTCCTTTTCCTGTGGAAGTCACTGGTTGACTTGGTGTGAGTGTCGGGACTAGAGGTTGTTTTCCTGGACCCTGTGTTGGTCTCGTCGAATCACTCGAGTTTCGCTCCCAGGTTGGTGCTCTAGGCTTCTCCAGTTGCTTCTCTGCTCGGGTTACCAAACTAACTGCCTCGTTCAAAGTAAAGACAGGATGCATAGAAACCTTATCTTGTATTGCCACACGCAGTCCACCAATAAACCTTGCAACTTGTTGATCCTCTGTCTCCATGAGATCATTTCAAGCAGATAGGCGATAGAAATCATTAACATACGCCTGGATGGTCCGACCTCCTTGTCAACACTCTTGGTATTGTTGGAATAGCTGTTGCTCAAAGTTCGGTGGTAAAAATCGTGCCTTGAGTAGCCGCTTCATCTTCAACCATGAAGTTACAGGTCCCTTCCCTTGTCGGGCTAGGGAAATCTGTAATTTTTCCCACCAAGCAGAAGCTCCTCCCTTGAACTTGTATGCCACTAACTTCACCTTGCGATCCTCGCGAATACTCATATAATCAAAGAACCTCTCTACTTCCATCACCCAATCTAAGAAATCTTCATTTGAAGATGCCCATAGAATGATGGGAGATCAATCTTCATTTGGTATTCGTGGGATTCCTCCCTACCATGATCCTGACGTCTGGGTTGCTCTCCATACGTATCCCGGTAGCCAGCGCCGTCATAGACATTCCCCATATGGCCAGCTCCATCGCGCTCATAACCTCTGAAGCCTGCGCCGCCATGACCGGCTCC